>NC_025699.1:3527355-3580339 GCF_000633955.1 Camelina sativa | reverse complement strand
AAAAAAAAAAAAAAAAAAAAAAAAAAAAAAAAAAAAAAAAAGTGTAAAATCAAATTGTTTCTCGTATTTAATTTGTTGGCTGCTGCTATAAAGGACAGTGACAGGTACACGACGAGACTAAATTTTAAATTATTTTTAATGTTATTTTTCACACGACGACGACGACGAGACTTTTTATTGATTGATTGGTTTTGCTTTCTGAGATATCTCTTTTTTGTTCTCCCTCCTTCCCGCTTGTGGCAGCTGATAAAGTAATTTAACTAATAAAGTTTCTTTTGATATTACCAAACCAAACTACACGGCACACATTTATTTGACCAAGCAGAAGCACTCGCCAGTCTAGTACAGTGCATTTACGTTTTTTTTTCTTTTGGAAAAATAAAAAACAAAGAAAAGACGTCATCAAATTACCATTAACTTGACATCATCGTTACGCTGTTATTAAATCATCCCTAAAGAGAAAGATCCAAAACATAAGTATTTAGCTTTTTTATTTAACTTTTACGTGTTTATTTTTTTAATAATATTTGTTGTCGATTTCAGTCTGAAATTGACTTTACGATTGGTAGCAAATGACATCATCGTCATTCCACGGAACGCGCCATTATTCTTTTATGTGTGCACCCACACACAAATGCAAAATTGAAATATTCCACGTTGTTGACCATATAATTTCATACTATCTTTACTACTAGATTCACAGTCAGCTGTTATACAACTTTTAGTATTAAAGTATACGATTTCGGTGAAGTTGTGGCATGTAACTACTTCATTGGTCACGCGACTTACACGTAAGGTCTGATCTTTTCCTATCTGAACGTGAAGACGATTCACCTAAACCCAAATCCAAATCCAAATCCTCACAAGTCACAACGACTTGTCATCATGTAAATTGACTCTAACATAAACCTAACGAGACAAGTTAATGAAGTTATGCACATGTTTATTATATACACCTTCTAGAACAAAGTAGCTTTGAAAAAAGGACTGGGTCTGTGAAACACTCTATCATGCCTCCGGTTGTTTTTATTTGAAGTGCAATATTCAAATGCAAAAGGCTAAATAGAGCGAGTCAATGAACAAGGTGAATGTGCCAAGGAAAGTCAAGGATCAAAGTTCAACTGTGGGGTTAAATCGTGTCCCGTTTCTCCTATATATGCTCTGTTTTTCCTTACTTCCTTGCTCTATTTTGTTTCTCGATTCTCACTTGTTTCTATAGCAGTTGTGAACATTCTATAATCGTGAACATGGTTTTAAAAGCTTAAGGTTTAAAATCCAGACACACCCTTTAGCAGTTGTTTTCTGCAAAAACATTTTATGAAGGAAAAAAGACATCTGATACCTGAGTTTCTTAAATTTAACGGATCACTTAGAAACACGTAGTTTCAAAGTGTTAGAACAAAAACAAGAACATAGGATATATAATAACATGGGTCAAGATGTGAACTTGGGGAACTGATCTCGTGGAGAAGCATAGCTTCTCTCACTGAGAAGATCATCATTTTCAGCTTCGTTCCCGTCTAAGCATAGAATGTTGATGTTGTCAACACTCGGTTCAGATGAGCTCACGGTGCTGCTTGTGGCCATCGGCGAGCTTGAGACACTAGCCGGCCGACTTCTCACACTGTACATTGATGATGCCGGAACTTTCGTCACAAGCGGTCGGAGATTTCCCGTCATGCCTCGTCTTATATCCTACACACGAAATACAAAAGGTTAACACTATTATTACCGAAAACATGACCAATATTTATTGTAAGACGCGAACATACCATATGTCTTAAGGCCATATCGATTGAGCTCTTGGAGAGGTTTCTCCCATAACCAAGGCTGTTAAAAGCGGAGTTAGATTTCCCGGTTCCTCGACCGCCACTCTCAGTTAGCCGCGGTGGACCTAGTTTCCTCATGTTCACCACTCTCTCAACCATTTTATTACCCATAGCCACTGGGCTCAAGCTATCACTTCCGCTGTTGTTTGCTGCCTTAGCTCGCCCACGCACACCTGTTACACTCCCGTTGGTGTTCCCTATAGGAGCCCGACCTCTGGACGGCGAACAAGATTGCCTTCTTGCATGACTGACGCTGCCACTGGTGGGACCTCCTCCGCGTTCTATGGAACCCGATCTTGAACCTGGTGCTGAGGCGACTCCAGGTCTGCCTCTTGAAGCTGAGACCGGCCGGTCTGATAAAGTCGTCCTCAGATTCGGTGGGGCTTCTAAAGAGAAACCAGGCATCTCCGGAGGTTTCCATGGCCTGGAAGAATTAACAGTAGGAGAAGGAGAAGTCCCTCGGGACGGAGCCTTACTCGAAACTATTGATGGACCAGTCGGGGTTGAAGGCCTGCGGGTTGGTGTGGCT
This sequence comes from Camelina sativa, assembly GCF_000633955.1. Taxonomy (NCBI): domain Eukaryota; kingdom Viridiplantae; phylum Streptophyta; class Magnoliopsida; order Brassicales; family Brassicaceae; genus Camelina; species Camelina sativa. Next base: position 3,577,981 of record NC_025699.1, on the reverse strand, counting down.
GGCCTTGATACTGGTTTTTTAGAAGGTGCAGAAGATGGCCGAGTATTAGTATTAGACCGAGTTGGAGTAGCTGATCTCGCTGAACCGGTAGACGTGGTAGTGGTTCGTGTAGCCGACGAGGTAGTGGTTCGTGGAGCCGACGAGGTAGTGGTTCGCGACGCCGTCATGGAGGTAGTAGCACGTGCAGCAGTTAAGGTGGCACGTGAGGTGGGTGTTGAGGATCTAGAGGTTGAAGCTTTGGTGGTCACAGGCCTTGTTGTAGAGGTGGTTGGAGTTATAGACCTTCTTGTCGGTGTGGAAGGTCTACTCGCTGACCTTGAGCTACCTGAGGATGATGGTCGCCTGAGTCCAGCTACAGAAGAAGAGCTCGTTTGGGGCTTATTATTGTTCACTGAGACGATCTCTTCACGGCAGTTCCCTAACTACGGAAACAGAACCCAACAAGAACTTCAATGCTTATAATGACAAAGAAAAACGTAAGCTTGGACCAGAGACATATTAAGGTTCATACCCGAGATTTAAGAGCCGTGGGGCGAGAAGTGGGAGCATCGAGCTGATTCATTACGCTTCTATGCGACTCTTTCTCGAACTGTGGTGTGCCTGGCGGAGTAAGAAGCCTGAACAAGAGACAAGAACATCGAGAAAGAACATCAGACCAATGATCTATGGAAGAAGGAGACATTTGATTACACTCTAGCACTAAGCTCAGGTGATGTACAACAAGAAATCATGAAAAATAACTGTCTCTCTATGTAATTGAACAAACTCAATCAATAGAAGTATAGTCCCAAATTGGGATTTAGTTGTTCTAGTTTTGGAATGCGCACAAAAAAAAAAAACTTTGGAATTTTCCTTTCAGTTTTATGATATAGATATTTTAGAAAAAGGAACACAAATATGGAAACATTACCAATCGTAATCAGACTTCTCATTCTCAGAATACAAGAAGTTCTCGGCGGCGGTTCTCCGGAGAGGATAACGTTGAGACGACGCCGTTTCTGAGACACCAGAGAGCGCCGCTGCCGCAGCAGCCTTCAACGTTTCATTGATACTACTAACATTATCAGATCCTAGAATAGACAGAAGCAAATTCAAACACCATTGCCAAGACACACACAAATAAGTATACATAAAGATATATAGTAAACGGACCTGTTAAAAGAGAATCAGCTCTGTGTTCTTTCTCGCGACGACGCATCTCAAGGAACAGAGAGAGTTCTTCGTCTCTGTCGTGAGTCAACATATTTGAAACCTGAGATTGAAAGGCTTTCTGGGTCTCGTGTCCGAACTTGCACAACAATAACAACAACAAAAGTCTCCAGATAAAAAAAAAAAAAAAAGAATGGGATCAATCAGATCTGGAACAGATCACCACACTAAAGGGACCCTTGAGAGAGCTTGAACAGCCATCAAGGAGGATAATAAGAGTCACTAGAGAACAAAGGACAAGGACCCAAACGGTTTTTTTTTTTTATAAATTGATTCAAAGAGTTGAAGAAGAAGAACAACAAGGGAAGAGAGTGGGGTAGATGTTCTATTCTTCTCTCGACGAGATGTTTTATTTTAATGTATTCCGATTTCAAACCAGACAACTCTTGGTCGTACCATATACTATCTCTTGTTTTTATCCTCTTAAATAATTGAATATAGTTTTTGAAAGTTTGAACAGAACACGAAGCATCGGGTTCAAAACGCAGAGGATCTAAGAAAAAGCTCACGAGACACGTGTGCAGTCTTTACCCATGAACATGCTAATTAATTACGAAAAAAGCCACTTGTGTTCCAAAAAAGTTATTATGGTTAGATGATGGTTTAAAGTTTAAAACTGTTGTAACGGTCTGGCTAAATTTGAAAAATTAATTAAGAATACACTCGTACATTTTTATCTCCCACTCACATTAGATGCGGTGAAAATTGAATCCAAGTGTAGAAGTAGGTAGGACAGTAAAAAGCATTGCAGAGAACCACCGGTGGAAGTAACTTCTGGTAATTACTAATTAGGATTTCAGAATATATATTTAGGATAAATGGCTAGAAAAGCTCTATCTTTCATTAGTGTTTATTCTTATATATATGTATCTTGTTACGAGGAGATGATATGAAAGTAAAAATTTAAAAATATGCATATGGTAAAATTGTTGTGTTTTATTTGGAGATGTATGTGTTGTTAGACATAGGTCTGGGCATTCGGTTAACCATTCGGTTTCGGTTCGGTTGTATTCGGTTTCGGTTATTTTGGATATAGTAATATAATAACCATTTGGATATTTTTAAAATTTCGGTTCGGTTCGGTTCGGTTTCTTTCGGTTCGGTTTCGGTTTGGTTATTTAAATAAATAACCATAACTAACATAAATTATATTAACATTAACCAAATAAACCAAATATAACCAAAACTAACCGAATATAACCAAAATTAACCAAATATATAATAACAAAAATACAAAAAAGGGAAAAATATTGATTCAATTTTACAAAATAGTATTTAACTTTGTAAATTCAAAATAATAACATTTACATATATTGATTATTTAAAATATTTAATTGTTTTGAATCTAGAAATAATTTATATTTTAAGTTTATTTTATAGTTTTGCATAATATTAAGTATATAATATTTGATATCTTCTAGGTTTTCGGATATTTTGGTTAACCATTTAATTGTCGGTTCGGTTCGGTTCGGTTTCGGTTAGTTTGGATATAGATTTTTACTAACCATTCGGGTATTTGAAGAATTTCGGTTCGGTTCGGTTTGGTTTTTTTCGATTCGGTTTCGGTCGGTTATTTGGTTATCGGTTATTTTGCCCAGCCCTAGTTAGACATATCATATCAGTTAACTCTAATCGCACAAAACGATTTTCTTAAAACGATTATAAACTTGATATGTATTTGTAATATCAAGTTTCAAATTTTATAAAAACTATTTTAGCTTTCTTTATATTAATATGAATATTTGGTTTCTTTTGTACGCTTACCCGAAAAAATGTCGATTTTTTTCCCAGCGAGTTTGCTGGTCACCGATAGTCTATAAGAAGGGAATGACCACTAGCCAAGTAGTTCCCATGGGGCCGCAAAATTAAAAGAGAATCCATTTGCTTATTCTTCGTCGCTTCCGATCATAGGCTCGTCCTCGTCCACGTCGTATCCACCTCCATCGGGTCCAAGCACCTTAAACCTGGCCATATTCGTTACACCAACATCCACATTAAACCAAGTCACTTGAATCCATGTTTGTGATGGTTTTCTTTGGTCATTGATAAGAAACTAAGAAGTTAAATGTTGAAAGATAAGAACCTTTCAATGATGAATTTTCCTTCCTTGTACTTCTGAGACTTCTCGTATGCAATTTCCTGAGGGAGAAAATGAGAGAGTTAGGGATCAAAGAAACAATCACAAAGAAAGAAAGTTGTTGACAAGTATGAGTTTTGGAGTCTTGTACGTATTTCCAGCCGACAAGAGAGCCACAGCTAACACAGAAGATGTCAGCAACAGTGTGCCAACCAGTCATCATGACGCGATGCTCCTTCTCTCCAACCGTCACATTGACACTAAGAATTCAAAAAGAGGTTGCTCAAATAAATAAAGAAACCTTATCATAAATTCCTAGAAATATCAAAATCCTTAGATGTAGTACTTGTACTTACACATTGTCGAAAAGATAAGCCCTTCCATGCTTGCAGTGAAATGACTGGAAACAATACAACACAAATCAGGTAGCTGTTTGATCAGCCATTAATCGCACAGTAGAAACACGAGTATGGACACAAATCATGGTGTGTTTGATCAGTTCAACTCAATAACTACTACAAAACAAGAATCAACAGGTCATGAATTGATTATTAGCAACTGAATGGTTAAAATTTCCATTTCCCATGATCAGTACGAAACTGTAAGTTGTGTGTGTTCAATCAGATATTCAGAACAAAAACATAGCCTCTGAAAACATGTATATTCTACAAACACAAGTGTATTATTAACAAGCAAGCTAGAGCAAAGTTGAACTGTAGGAACATCAATTGTGCGAGCAAAAGAGGAAGCAGTAGTAAACTGAAATGTAAAAATCGAAAGGAAGAAGGATTAGAAGAAACGAACCTTAGAGATAAGATCATTAGTAAGAGCGAAATGTGTCTGACAATGTTTGCAGCTATAAACCAGTCCTTCGAGGTTGATCACAAATAATCTTCCCATTTCGTAACAAACCCACCTTACCTGAAAAATTAATACCAACAACAACAGATCTCAAATTCCGTCACAGATCTTGACAATAATCAATCTAAGGACGCGAAGCAAAACAAAAAACAACAACTGAAGATTCTGATCCCAACAGGCTATTAAATATGTAAAAGGGGCATCGACTGAACAACAGAGAAATAAAAAATCACACTGAAACCAAAACCACAAACAACCGAGAAATTTCCTCAGAACTTAGAACAAGAACATCTAAAAGAGAAGAAAATAGTTTGCGTTTGACGATATAACCAACATTTAATATTTGGTATAAAATGGAAAAAAAAAAAAAAAAAAAAAAAGGGAGGAGAGCGTTAATCTCGAGATGGAAAAAAAAAAGGTTTCGATCAAAATGTCAAAAGAAAAAAAAGGGTAACGAAATCGAAATAGTAGTAGTAACTAGCTAGGTAAGAAGAAACTTGCGTAGTTCGCAAGATGCCGAGTGGAGAAAAAGTAAGAGAGAGAAACGAAAATAAAGAGAAGAAGATCTCCCTGAGATTTCCCCAGCCCAAGAAAAAAAAAATATATTCCCCAGAAGACGAGAGAGAAAATTCGTACGACATTGAAATTTGAGAAATCAACAAAAAAAAAATTTCCCAGGAAGTGGAATTGATCTTACCCCGAAGGAGGAGAAACGCCAGACAGAGAGAGAGAGAGAGCAAAGGGAAGGTTTCGAATTTTCCATGCATATTTATTTATTTATTTATAGATATAGTAGTAAATTGAATTTAATTGACGAAATTGAGAGCCAAGGGGGCTACTAGCCTACTACTATACTAGTTAGTTCTACGGCCCATGATGGCCCATATTCTTCTAGGAAATTTAATTAAGGAATTTAATCACATACTTACCACGTGGCAATAGTATATTACATCGTTTATTTATTCCGACGAGTTGTACGATTGGACTAGGCTCACTGATCGTGTTCGAACCAGCTAGCTAACCGGTGCCACGATCAGGCTAAAATTATGAGCTAAAAAACCTTTGTTCCACTACAAGAATGTGTTCATTGTTTGTAATCATTGAGACGTGATGACTAAATCTGATTTGAGACTGAAATATAGATGTAACTTTTTAAGAAAAAAAAAATTGAGAGTTCTCATTAAAAAACTTGACGAATTTTGGATTCTGACTAGACACCAGACAAATTTGTGAACAGTGAAGGAGTCCTACATTGTATTAAAAACAAAGGGTGAAAAAAACGAGCTTTCAATCTTTTTGTTTAATCATTCTTTGGTGTAAAGAAGATTCCTCAACAGTGAAGAAGGGAGTTTTCTTTTGGGAGAGGAAGAAACATACCTTGTCATTCTCTCCTTCTTCTTCGTCTTCTCAATTAGCTTTATCGACCAATCTTGCTTACTCTTTGAGGAGGCCACACTACACGAGTGACCCGTCCTCGAATTAAACCCAAAGGAATCTGCCAAACAAGTTTATCCACATCAGTCATACGGGACAAGTCTTGTAGAGTATCTACATTTAAAATCTATGTTAATTAATATGTGATTATGTGTAAGGGAGGGGTCTGCAATCAGAGGACTTACAGGGCCAAAGGTTCTTGAGTCTAAGCTGGAATATTTGTTATCTCCTTCCACCCAACAATGGCCTTCTGGGACTCTGACCACATCCCGAGAACTACTTATCCATTCGCCAGGCATACCAACTATCCTCTTTATGTATCTATCCCTAAAATTTGTTGGAGAGCTGCCAGAGAGATGCAGTTTTCATTGTCATGAGCTCAATGATGTATATCAAAATATATAACTTAAAACACATACAACACAATGTCTGAGGAACATTACGAATCAGATTTGAGACCTTAAAAGAGCCAGAAAAAAACTGACCCTTTTGAAGCAAAAGACAATACGAGAATCCAAAGAGTTTAAAATATCATATTTAGACTACATNCGTGTTCGAACCAGCTAGCTAACCGGTGCCACGATCAGGCTAAAATTATGAGCTAAAAAACCTTTGTTCCACTACAAGAATGTGTTCATTGTTTGTAATCATTGAGACGTGATGACTAAATCTGATTTGAGACTGAAATATAGATGTAACTTTTTAAGAAAAAAAAAATTGAGAGTTCTCATTAAAAAACTTGACGAATTTTGGATTCTGACTAGACACCAGACAAATTTGTGAACAGTGAAGGAGTCCTACATTGTATTAAAAACAAAGGGTGAAAAAAACGAGCTTTCAATCTTTTTGTTTAATCATTCTTTGGTGTAAAGAAGATTCCTCAACAGTGAAGAAGGGAGTTTTCTTTTGGGAGAGGAAGAAACATACCTTGTCATTCTCTCCTTCTTCTTCGTCTTCTCAATTAGCTTTATCGACCAATCTTGCTTACTCTTTGAGGAGGCCACACTACACGAGTGACCCGTCCTCGAATTAAACCCAAAGGAATCTGCCAAACAAGTTTATCCACATCAGTCATACGGGACAAGTCTTGTAGAGTATCTACATTTAAAATCTATGTTAATTAATATGTGATTATGTGTAAGGGAGGGGTCTGCAATCAGAGGACTTACAGGGCCAAAGGTTCTTGAGTCTAAGCTGGAATATTTGTTATCTCCTTCCACCCAACAATGGCCTTCTGGGACTCTGACCACATCCCGAGAACTACTTATCCATTCGCCAGGCATACCAACTATCCTCTTTATGTATCTATCCCTAAAATTTGTTGGAGAGCTGCCAGAGAGATGCAGTTTTCATTGTCATGAGCTCAATGATGTATATCAAAATATATAACTTAAAACACATACAACACAATGTCTGAGGAACATTACGAATCAGATTTGAGACCTTAAAAGAGCCAGAAAAAAACTGACCCTTTTGAAGCAAAAGACAATACGAGAATCCAAAGAGTTTAAAATATCATATTTAGACTACATTTAATTATATCAAAAGTACAGTTTCTTAGGGCCATGTTGATTAAATATGCACTTATTTCATGGTTCAGTACGTCTTTTCTTTGCACGGTTACAGTGATTCGTTTCAATGACATTGTGAATACTGTAACCAGCCAGAGAAGACATGAACAGGAGACTAACATGTAATCAACTAATACTCAATTATATAGTTCTTGTCAAAGGATGACTCAAACGTGGTTTAGCATTAGAAGGAACATACCTGAACACTACAACATCACCACGCGCAAACTTATAATCCTTGAGGCAAAATTTGTCCACAAGTACAAAATCATCTGCACCAAGAATTGAACATCTAATAAGAAAAGAAGAATGGACCACCAAAAAATGCAAGAGTCTACTTTGAACCAGTTTTGGCAAAAAGGACACTTACCAAAAAAAGAATTTTTCTGGGGATTCATTGTAGGAGACATGGAATCTCCTCTCACCGGAACAACGCTACAACATCTATCTGAAATGGTAAGCCCTATAATACCTCCAGCGAATGATTTCTTTGCCACTTCCCATAAAAGTTTCTGGATTCCCATGTCCAAGATGGCCTACCTTAATATGTGATTCTCAACAACAGGCATAGAACCATCTACAACAAAAAAACCACAAGGCTCCAGAGTTGATAGACCTTTTAAATATAATGTTTTCTGATACAAAATGACATAATCTATCAATTGCATCTTACAATAATCTTGTATAATTCCCAATCCAAACGAGACCCAATACAATTATATACAAATGAAACACGACAGACTATGCTATGCTAATCATAGTTTTCGTCAAGCAGTTCATGGACCGATCTTGTGAATCTAATCTTAATCTATGCTAAACTAAGTGAACTAAACCTAATCGATTCATGGAACTGAGAGGATTAAATTTTTGAAAAATAGGAGGAAGAAAATGAGACCTGTGTATGACACAGCTACCTGCAAATCGAATTTGCGAAAGTATGACAGCAGAACCAGAGCTCGCGACCCAATGTGAAGATGAATCAGGGTTTCTCTTTTGCTCAAAAATCAACACTCGCTTTTAATTTGTCTACAGGGTTTAGCTAAAACCATAAACCGGCCGGTTCGACCAAGCAATTTCGGACGCGGATTTTAAGTGGTTTTGTCTGGTTAACCCAACCCAACTTGAGCATAGAAAAGAAGAGAGGTTCTCAATATGTGATGAGTCTACTTAATTCTTGGCTTGCGTTATCACACTCTGCCTGGTATTTGAAGTATCGAACCAAACTCAATTAATCTCCGGAAGACTTAAACATGATCATCTGTGTGTTAAGCTCAAGTATGCTCGATGGTTTCTTCCTGTGTTAATATCTCTGGCAAAAACTTTGTGAACATGAAGATTGGAACATTTTGCATTCGCTTATGCAAAAGCTTTGAGACCAGATTGTGTAAACTATATGCTGCAGACCACACTCGTCTGTATACATTTTTGGCTACACTGGTTTGGTGTCTTCTATCTCTTCTATACAGCTGGCTTTTTTTGTGGTTTTCGGTAACGAGAGTATTTTATGCTATTACAATAATTACATAGAACTCGATACAATGTGCAATTCAATTATAGAGCCCTATAAAACTATATTCACTGTTTATGTGAAAAGAACTCTTGTCAATACACTTCTCTGCAGACTGCAAGTACAATAATTGATCTTCAAAAGTAGCTTGCAACACAGGAAAGTGAAAAGAACCTTCTCTTCTCCAAAATGATGTACATCTCTGAAACTAATGTCTGATGAAAAAAAAACCTCTCATTTGATCTGAGGTTTCTGTCTGGTCTTTGTGAACTGTATGTCTCCATTAAGAACAGCTGCTACGAATTTCTCAACTTCCTCCATTGTCATATCGCCTTTGAATGTAGCAAACTTACCTCGACGAGGCTTGTAAGCTATTAAGAGTTTATCGGAAGTTTTGAACTCTGATTTGTCAAGTGAGCTCAAGAACGAAGATTGTTTTGCTGCGTCTACAAGCGAATAGGATACTGTATCCTGAGAACCAGTGGTTGAAGCTTGTCGTCGAGACAGTGATTTCTGGGATACCTGGTCAAAGAATAGAGCCACATGATTATTGATCTTCAAGTCAAAGAACCAAAAAAAGCAACGGCTTGAAGTAAAACAACGCAACTCAAGTAGTATCTTTTCGCTTCCTTCACTAGCATTGTGTTCAGCTATCATACTAAGCTACAGGTCTAATTTATAGAGAAAAGGTAAGAAAATATTCTTACCTGGGACAATATTGACTGCAACTTTTCTTTACCATGTGAAGATCTGAAGGCACCGATGATACAAACAGGAATGTTCTCCCCACAAATGGAGTCAAAATTTGTTCTCAAGAGAAGAGGTACCCTTTCTAAAGACTCGCTCTCTGTTTGGCTGGACTGACTTTTAGAAGAGACTTTCTTGTTCTTTTTCTCAAATCCTTCTAGCAATTTACCAATTTCCTGCACAGCTGATTTCAGATTTTTCACAGTGATACCTGTTTTCAGGACTTGCTTCTCTCCATTCGATAACCAGCCGACTATTGCTGGAAACGCGTCAACCCCCAACTTACGAATTTTTGGATCAGAAGTATCATGGACCTACAAGATCATGAAAAAAACTATGCTTTAGAGAATAACTCTTCCCTCAAGTAAACATAATGAAGCTTAAATCTGTTGACGTGGATCACCCATAAGTTTTAGGACCAGCAGATTTACAGAAACAACAACGGTAGTAATGTAGATGTAAGTGGAAGTTAAAGCCTAAATATAACAAACCTCTGTGTTGTAGAAGACAAAGCGTCCATTGTACAAGCCACTAAGAACACGCCAAATCACTGGAGTGTCTTTCTTTGTTGACAGAAGCATAACTGTAGGAGTCTTTTCTGAGCTAACAGCAGAGACATCAAATGTATTCAGGTCAATCCTTTTTGAGAATCTCGGCAGATGTTCTTGGCAAAAGCTCTTCACCTTCTTTGTAACAAGCTCTTCAGTATATTCTGCTAAGGTAGCTTTGCCACTTGATGTGTATGAATAAACAAATAACCTTGGAGCCCTACGAGGAACTATGCCAAGTTGTTTGCAAAGAGAGGACTCTGTTTCACAATTTATACGCCCAACCTGAGACATAAAACATGAGTTTAATCATGTTCACAATAACCATACTAACCTTTACTTCTAAAACCAGAAACACAAAAACAGAAATCAAGAAACTCGACAATTGAATTACCTTTAAAGCTCCTTGCAATGACTCAGCAACTTCCTCTATGCTCGATTCATGGTACTGAGTTCCCCTTTGAGATGGAAGATACGAAAGCACAAGCCAAGTCATCCCTTGGTCCAAAACTTCCTTCTTATACACCTGAGAATTTATTGTTCTGATAGTTGCTGCCGTACCACTCTTTGATCTAGATTCAGACTTGGATGATGAGCTACCAAAGCCACCAAACTGATCATTTCCTTTAGAACTACCGCCAGAAAACATGTTAAAGATATCATCCATCCCAAAACCAAAGGAGTTCTCACTAGGACCACCGAAAGAGAAAGAAAACGATTTGGAGCCTCCTCCACCACCCATATTTTGCCATCCACCTGGTCCTCCAAAATTGAAACCCCCACCACTTGAGGAGTATGAATACCCACCACCATTACCTCCGGGAAAACCAGAGTCGAATCCAGGCTGTCCTTTCTCGTCTCCATAAAGATCATAGTTTTTCCTCTTCTTTTCATCAGATAAGATCTCATAAGCTGTTACACATAAGCCAGGGTCAGTTTAAAGCTTTTCAAAGCCATAAGAACATAAATCCAATTTATGCCACTAACACATGACCACAAAGCAAGAACAATCTTATAATGTAGAAAAAGATTCATTTACAGAAGCCCTCAAACGTGCATTAGAAATAAAGCTACAACAACACACAATTAGATAACGCACCATTGTTAATCTCAGCAAACTTCTCCTGAGCACCCTTATTTTTGTTTTTATCTGGGTGATATTTCAAAGATAGCCTACAAAGAAAAAAATCACAAGCCACACATGAGTCCTTATGTTGATCATACACTCAAAATCTAAGAATTAAATCAGTGACTAGATAGAAAGAAAGGTGCGTACTTGTGGAAAGCTTTCTGGATCTCACGCTGCTTTGCATCCCGAGATACTCCAAGAACCTAAAAGATACAATACAACGTTTAGGTTTTATCTGCATAAATTAATTAACAATGGCAAAAGACTTAAGCAAAACCTAATCAGGAACCCATCAGAGCGAACAGAGAGAAACCCTTCAATTGAAAAGGAATCAACCAGGCCCAAATTCACAATCTCCAACCCTAATCAAGAGTCAAGCCATGAAATTGGAAGAAACAAAAAAATGTACCTTATAAGGATCAGCGCTTTTGGCTTCCGCATTCAACAACAAAAGTGTAGACACCAGAACAACAGATATCGCCAATCTTGTTCTCACCATTTTCGAAAGTGTAAACCTCTGAAATCTTCTTCTTCTTCTTCTTTTTCTTTTCCAATACTCTTTTCTTTTTTTGTCAACGGATCTTCGTTTTCTTCTTCTAAGCGGTCTTCGGACGCTTCGGGAAATATCGAGAAGAGAACGTTTCCTTCCATTAAATAGGTTCACTGGTTTTAAAGAAGAAAAGAGTTATTTCTCGAATGACCCTTTCTATTATTATATAATTCAGAATGTCTCCCATATTTATTATCGTTACAATATGACACACTATTCGTCATCTAGATTAAGAAATCGAAGGGGAAAATTAGTCACTACGAAAACTATTAAGGCATTTTTGTATTTTCAGAAAATAAATAATGGTTGCTTCCCGTTCTCAATTTAAGGCGGGGTATCATACGTGGCAAATTTGATGCATTCCCACGTATCTCGACCAATATTTTAGCAAGCGAACCCGATCTTTGTTTCGATTGTACTCACGCGCACCATCAAAATCACGCGCTATAATTATTTGGGCTTATCAGGCCCAACACAATCTTCTTTAGTCAGCCCAAAAACTTTAAGTCTCCGGTTACGTGATCGGAATCCGATCAGACGACGGTAAGTATTTTTATTTTCTTCGGCTGTGAAAAAAAAAAAAAGAGAAGAAAACAATTTCACTGTTGACTGTCACATTAATGTTCTGAAGAGCGTTATAGAGAGAGAGAAAGGTTGAAAGACGGAGAAAGAAGACGATCCTTCTTTTTTTCTTTCTCTTCTCTGTCTTTTACACTAGGCTTCGCTTTTTTTCCTCCGCCGTGAGATTTTATTATCGTCGTTCGTAACAAACCCCTAGGGTTCATCGTCGACGCTTGATTAGGTCAAGGATTTCGTCGGATCTGATGGCGTTGTCGGCTTCCGATTTGCCGGCTATGTACACGCTACTAGCTAATTCAATGAGCGGTGACGAGAATGTTCGGCGGCCGGCGGAGGCGGCTCTATCTCAGTCGGAGAGTAGACCTGGATTCTGTTCTTGCCTCATGGTATCGTTTCTAATCTATTGTGTTTCTTGTGGTTTCTGCTAATGTCGCTTGATTTTTACTCCGCTTATTTGTTCTCTCGGTCTGAGTTGTAGGAAGTGATTGCATCCAAGGATTTGGTTTCACATGTGGACGTTCGATTGATGGCCTCTGTATATTTCAAGAACAGTATCAACCGTCATTGGAAGAGCAGAAGAAATTCATGGTAAGTTCAGCTTGTTTCCGGAAAATTTTCTGATAATTCTGATTAGCTGCCTGGTTTACATTCTTAGATTTGTAATGGTGCTAGCTCTGCAAATTTACTGCCCTATTTGGTAGGTGTTGATACTCTTTCTGGCAATTTTTACAGGAGTATGAGCAACGAGGAAAAGAGTCATCTGAGGCAGAAGTTATTGTCTCACTTGAGAGAAGAGAACTACCAGGTGATGTAACATTTGCTTTCTTTCTTGATGACTGGTTATGATTTGTTTTCATTGACTACACCCACGTAAGACATATATTTTGCTAGCATATCTAATCTGACTTTATTTGCTTTATGGCAGATTGCGGAAATGTTGGCTGTTCTCATATCGAAGATAGCCCGCTTTGATTATCCTAGGGAATGGTCAGCATTTTCACTTCAGTATCTTCCTTGATTTTCTGAGTTTTTGCATTGATTCTCTTAGCAAAATTAATGGTTTTTCATGCTTCATGATGTCAGGCCTGACCTCTTTTCGGTACTAGCTCAACAGCTACACTCAGCTGACGTTCTTGCTTCTCACAGAATCTTTCTGATTCTTTTTCGAACCTTAAAGGAATTGTCCACTAAACGTCTCACTGCAGATCAGAGAACCTTTGCTGAGGTGTGTCTGCTACTAACATCGTCCCCTTATCAATTTTCTTTCTCCTTTTGCATGCATTTATTGCTGGACCAAAGCTTGGTTTTTTTTTTGCTTTAATAAAGGATAAGGTTCAGTTTAATTTGTTGGCAGATCTCGTCGCAATTCTTCGACTTTAGTTGGCACCTTTGGCAAACTGATGTCCAAACAATTATACATGGCTTTTCAACAATGGCTCAGAGCTATGGTTCAAATAATGCTGAGCAGCATCACGATGAGCTTTTTCTGACTTGCGAGAGGTGGTTTTTATGTTTGAAAATAGTGCGGCAACTCATAATTTCAGGATTTCAAAGCGATGCCAAATGTATACAGGTGAAAACACTATTCTTTTTCTTGACTCATTAGTTCATTATTACATTCACCTTCAGCTATCTCTCTTCTATGGATGGTATATTTTCACCAAAGTATGTGTGTTGTTAATATACAGCTAACTCTTTTCTCTCAGGAGATACAACCAGTGAAAGAAGTCTCTCCTGCGCTTTTGAAGGCGGTTCAATCCTTTCTTCCATATTGTGAGTTTTTTGTAGTGTTGGACACTCTTTTTTCCTGCATATGACTAAAACACCTAGAAGTCTGTATCGAGGAAATTTTTATCCCTTTCCTCGCTTCGTCCTGTCACCACACATGTATATGCTTTTGCTAACTTGTGTGGAGTCTCCATGCAGATTCATCTTTTCGGAATCGAGATCCTAAATTCTGGGAGTTTGTAAAGAAGGCATGTGTTAAGCTGATGAAAGTGTTAGGCGCTATTCAAAGTAGACATCCTTATTCGTTTGGAGATAAATGTTCTCTTCCAGTCGTAGTGGATTTCTGCTTAAACAAGATAACTGACCCTGAACAAGAATTGTTGCCGTTTGAAGAGTTTTTTATTCAGTGTATGGTGATGGTGAAATCTGTGCTTGAATGTAAAGAATACAAGCCAAGTCTAACTGGTCGTGTGGTGGATGAAAATGGAGTTACATTTGAGCAGAGGAAGAAGAATGCTTCAAACACAGTTAGTGGCATTGTGATTTCACTTTTACCCAATGAAAGGATAGTTCTTTTGTGCAACATACTAGTGAGAAGGTAACACTAAACCAATGACAAGACATGTGAATTCAAATTATTTGGTTCTCTCTTACTTATCAAACTGTGACCCTGCTAATTTCATATTATTTGATGCCTTAGTTATTAGTAAGGTAATTTGATAGAACAGAAATTAGAATTACCAATGCAAGATCCATAAAATAATATGAGCTGGAGTAATTTTGTGGACACATAGGGATCTTGTTGCTGTAGATCTATGTATCTCTGTTCTCCGTCTCTTCGCCAAAAAGTTTCTAAGTATGGAATAGATGAGAAGGCGTTACCATTGGGACCTGGTCGATTTAGTTTGAAAAATATTGCATACATTAAGTCATTTGTTTTAGTGCGAACTGTGATGCTATCATGTAGTTACACCTCCATACAATCACCATTCTTGATTCTCTGGTCATTGCATGAATGATGCATGGAAGAAAAGTTTGCTGAAATATAACCATCAACTTTTGAACAGGTATTTTGTTCTAACAGCAAGTGACCTAGAGGAGTGGTACCAGAACCCTGAGTCCTTTCATCATGAGCAGGACATGATTCAGTGGACAGAGAAATTGAGGCCTTGTGCTGAAGCTCTATATATGGTTTTGTTTGAGAACTACAGCCAAGTAAGTAGCAAATAATCCTGTTCTGGAAAGAAGTCTACTAATTGATATAGCGTCATAAATGATTCTTATTCGTTCTGTCTCCATCATTGCGAGCAGCTGCTAGGACCTATTGTTGTGTCCATCCTTCAAGAAGCAATGAATAATTGTCCCCCTTCAGTTACTGAAATAACTCCTGCACTGCTTCTTAAAGATGCGGCATATGCTGCTACTGCATATGTCTACTATGAGCTCTCGAATTATCTTAATTTCAGAGATTGGTATGCTCTGATCTTCTAATGTCTGGATTTTTTTTTCATCTCTTCTTAACGTTGCTGTTTCTTGAACTTTCGTATTGCCAGCCAGCAGAATGTGACAGAAGTTTTTGATTAGTTAAGTAATTACTGTGCCCTTCTTAATGATCGGATGATTTGTCTGCAGGTTTAATGGTGCTCTATCCCTTGAGCTCTCAAATGATCATCCAAATAGGCGTATCATCCACCGAAAAGTTGCTATGATATTGGGACATTGGGTTTCAGAGGTACTGTTGTTTTACTCCGGTTTACCGTGTTTATGCAGCTAAGTTTGACAAGAGGCTTCGGAGGAAATTGGATCTTATCATTTATTAAATTGCATCAGATTATAACATAATTTGTAAATGACATAATATCTTGTCCATAAGTTGATTCAATGAGGGGTAATCATCTAAAAAGCAGAATTTTTATTGGTTAATTGTAACAAATGGCTATTAGGATTAGTTAACCTGTTGGTTTATATGTTATCTTCTCTACCCTAGTTTTCGTTAAATTATATTTTGGTTGAAAATGGTTGCCTAATGGTACATGGTTCATGATAATAACCTTTCAGATTAAAGAAGACACAAAAAGAGCAGTTTATTGTTCGTTGATCAAATTGTTGCAAGACAATGACCTCGCTGTCAAGGTAATTTTGTTTTTATATTTCTTTCCTGCATTAAGGACGCATTCTCTTCTTTCCTTTTTATCTATGTTGACGACCTCTGAGATCGTCTGTTTACTTATGCAGCTGGCAGCTAGTAGGTCATTATGCTTACATGTCGAGGATGCGAATTTTTCGGAGCAAAATTTCCTTGATCTTCTTCCAGTCTGTTGGGAATCATGTTTTAAAATGGTTGAGGAAGTTCAAGAATTTGATTCGAAGGTACTTGATGCAGCTGCCTCAAAGTCATTATAGTACTCCATTCTTGCCATTATGCTTCCTTTAATGACTCATAGAACTCTCTCTCTTTACCTATAACTATCCTTTCTTTTTCTCAGGTTCAAGTTCTGAACTTGATTTCTACTCTGATTGGCCATGTTAGTGAAGTCATTCCGTACGCACAAAAGTTGGTGCAATTCTTCCAGAAGGTATGATAGCATTCTTTCTGGCTTTGTTTGTTCTTGTTTGGTGCACAAATGTCTCACTATCTATGTGTTTGACTTAAGAGCAGGTTTGGGAGGAATCTTCTGGTGAAAGCCTTCTACAGATTCAGCTTCTTGTCGCACTGCGGAATTTTGTGATTGCACTTGGTTATCAGTCTCCCATTTGCTATAGTATACTGCTCCCCATACTCCAGAAGGGCATTGACATAAATAGCCCTGATGCGCTCAACCTTCTGGAGGATAGCATGGCAGTAAGTTTTCACTCTATAAAATGTTTACCTTTTTCTCTGCTGATATAAATGCGCTATATATAATTGACACTACTCTACATTTGCAGTTATGGGAAACCACACTTTCCTATGCTCCGATGATGGTACCCCAGCTATTATTATGCTTCCCCTATATGGTGGAGATCATTGAAAGAAGTTTTGATCATTTACAGGTTAGTGTTTAAGTTTTCAAGGAGTTTTCTGATTCATTAATGACCTATAATATATGTGTGTTCAGATTTACTGAAACATATTACGTCAATAATCCCTTGAGACATTCAAATGACCATATGCACCCAAAAAGGTTGACTAACATCTTAACCAAATGGTAGGTTGCTGTCAGTATCATGGAATCGTATATCATTTTGGATGGAGGAGAATTTCTTAATATGCATGCTTCAAGTGTCGCAAAGATTCTTGATCTTATTGTTGGAAATGTAAATGATAAGGGGTTACTCTCGATTCTTCCAGTGATTGACATCTTAGTTCAGGTGAGTATAATTTCTCATTTTCCCAGTTTTGTGCCGACAGGCAACAAATTTTCATGGTCGTTATGTTTTGTCATTGTGATTAGCAACCATTACCATATTGGAGCCCTTTTGCACGTATGTAACCCTGTTAACTAAAATTTGGTTTTTAGCGATTCTTTGATTCTAAGTTGTATGTTTATATTCTCGCACAGACGTCTGTAACTAAATTTCATTGGTCGTATCTATTTTCTAATGGTATTTTTGATCTGCTGTTAAGTTTGTAGCTACACTGCATTGATATTTTTATTGCCTCATCTCTTGGTATACAGATAATTTGACCAATAATGGAATTTTTGGCATAATTATTATGGAGAGTTTTTATCATGTCATGACTGTATATAAATGTGTTGCATGAAATTGTGCCAAGTTTTAACTTTATATAAACATGTGCTTGTGTATTGAGCAGTGTTTTCCTGTGGAAGTGCCCCCTCTCATCAGCAGCTGTTTGCAGGTGAATTTCAGTCTTCTTTTATAGATGAAAAAATCCATCCTTAATACTTTTGATGGAGTTGGTTTGTTCGTTTCCTTGCAGAAATTGGTGATTATTTGCTTGAGTGGAGGAGATGATCGCGATCCATCCAAGACTGCAGTTAAAGTGTCTTCAGCGGCTATCCTGGCAAGGATTCTGGTGATGAACACCACTTACCTGGCCCAGTTAACATCTGATTCATCTCTTTCAGTGTTACTCCAACAGGCAGGTGTCCCAGTCGAAGACAATGTACTCCTTTGCCTCATCGACATTTGGCTCGACAAGGTCAGTGGATAACATATCTTGAAAAATAGCTGGTTGTTCGAACAGCTTTCTGGAATTTAAACTTGTTTTACGATGCGCTTCCAGGGATCTTGTCTTTGAACGGTCTTGTTTTTTGAATTCTAAGCAATTTCTCATATTCAAACTGCTCTAAATGTTGAAATGCGTGCTTCTTTTTCATTATCTTACACACTTCGGTTTTGCAACTACTCGTGCAGGTTGACCATGCGTCTCCCATGCAAAAAAAGACATTCGGCTTGGCTCTCTCCATAATACTTACACTTAGAATGCCTCAAGTTGTTGATAAGCTTGATCAAATACTAAGGTACATGTTGCACAATCGAGTATTAACAATTTGATTAATTTATCTTTGTGATATAATTGATCTGTGTGTTTCTTGAAACAGTACATGCACCAGTGTGATCCTTGGTGAAAACAAAGATTTAGCAGAAGAAGAATCAAGGTCAGACACTCTAGTCTAGTAATTTGTTATGGAACAGTTGACAACACTAAGTATTAAGAAATCATACAATTTATAATTCCAGCGGTGACATTAGTTCAAGCAGGTCTCAAGGAGAAGAAACCCCACCAAGCAAAGAGTTACGGAAAAGTCAGGTAACTGTTCATAAAAATATGGTCTTCTTAACGAAACAGCTTCGTACAAAACCACTGATTTTTACCCATTTTTTTTTGGTGGGGTTTGGATCTTGTTAAGATCAAAGTTTCCGACCCAATCTACCAGATGTCACTAGAGAGCTCAACCCGTGAGAACCTTCAGACATGTTCTACACTTCATGGAGATGCCTTTAATTCTGCCATTAGTAGGATGCACCCATCGGCGCTTGCACAAGTGAAGCAAGCTTTAAAGCTGCCGTGATCAAATGTTTTTACCTCTTCATTGTTTGTTTCCTTATCACTTAAAGAGAAGCAGTATTCAAGTGAGTTTCTGATTCCTCGTTATTCTCCCTTCTCAGCATCTTTCTGTAAAAGCCTTCCAATTGTGTCTGTCTGCCTCATCTATATTCAGCACATACATTTAAAGACATAATACAACTGTTGTAGAAAAACTTTTGCTCATCTAAGTATAGAGATACGAAGTACTATATAGTTGCATATTTGATGCTTGTTCGGCTACTAATGCAAATGCAGTATGTATGTGCATGCAGTATATATATATATTTGCACATATAATTAGATATCATCCATGAATGTTTTATGTTGAGAATTATGTATAGATTGAGTAATGTAGTAACATGTGTATATATGGTGATGAATCTTCATTTGGTCTGACTCGTCACTTCATATCTGTTCAGGTGAGTGTATATTTCTTCAGATTTGATGGATGTGTTACATAGGCATGCGTGTTGCATTTTCCTCTGGGACCTTGGTGGTTTGAGCCTTGAGGAAACACGTACATATCTGTTGTGAGGGGCGGCGTCTCTTTTAGCTGCCCATTTGTTTTCTTGTCCTACAGGGACACAAGGAGGCGACATCTTTTTGTATTTCTTCGGTTGAGTTTTATATGCCAATTCATTCTTCAATACAACCTTTTTGTCTCGATGTTACAATGTTACAGTAAAAAAAAACAAAAAACAAAAAACAAAAAAAGCAAAAGAAAGTTGAGTCCAAGAGCTCTACCAACATATATGATGGGGAAAAGGTCGAAATTATGTTAAATTCTTTACTTTTTACTGATTTTTCTTTTTTTCTTTTCTTTTGGGGTACTTTTGTACTTGTTGATTCTTTTACTCGACAAGATTCTTCACTATATTTGTAGAAGCACTTGCTATGGTAAATTAACAGCGACGTCCAAATATAACGGAACTGCACTGTCAAGTTTTTAGGCCTATTAAGAGACATGAAGACGTGAGATCAATTTATTTGACAAGGGTAAATCAGAATGTCTCAAACTCTCAGTTGATCCCTTAATGGCTTAATGCACTTGTAATATTATGCAGACAAGAATTACACTCGTTCCTTGATAACCTTATTGTTTGACTCTATATATATACTCCCTCCGTTTCAAAATATAGAATGTTTTAATAGAAACACACATATTAAGAAAAAATTACTTTTAAAAAGTTTAACCAATCATACTCAAGACTGCATAATATAAAATATAAAATTAATTTAAAAGTTGCATAGAAAGTTGGAAACATCTTATATTATGAAACAAAAATAATCCTTTAAACATCCTATATTATGAAACGGAGGGAGTATAATTTAATTGATAACCTTATTGTTTGACTCTATATATATGTAATTTACGAGCTTGCGATCAAATTGAAGGTGGACAGTTAAAATAGCGATTATACTCAAATGTTCTACGGTACTTCCAAAGATTTGAAAACAATGTAGAATACTATATTCAAAGAACATATTTATTATTTAAACCATGCAAAGAATTTTTAGTCAATATATACCACAAGCTTGTCTGTCTCACTGCCTGCATAGGGGGAGCTCCTCGAGGCATAACATTAATTTCATGTCCTTCGTCGTGTCTCACCATTAGGATTTGCTCTACCTGAAAAAGAAGAAAATCTTCCTGAATTTATAAGGGAAATAAAAGTCAAGTAACTCAAAAGAAAATTACTACAGAGGAAGTTACTTAATTAGGAGATAAATGTAAAGTAACATATGATAGATGTTACTTGTGATGAACATTCACTGAATTCGTAACATTTCCATAACATATGAATTTTTTTTGGTCAACAAACATTGAAGAGCAATAATTGAATGCATGAACATGACCTCGTAAAAGGGTTTTGTATAAATTGGCTTCTTTATCTTTTATTTGGCATTAGGAAAAAAATACATATCTTTATAAACGATGAATAAACTCTCTTGTTTTTTGTTTGTTATGGTATTTGCATTGTGTGTTGGATTGGGTAACTCGGCAATCTGGAAGAAAAACTCTGTACACTTCAAAAGCTATCTTCGTCAAGGACATTTTCTTCGGGTTAGATGTGATTTGAACAAAGAAGATTTAGGCAACAAATATTTGAATCCTGGAGAAACTTACGAAATTAGTTTTTATGATGGTATTTTCCCGACCAAGATTCATTGTGGATTAGGGAAATCTGGAATGAATGAAAATGGTCACGCATATTTCATGGCATACAAAGGTGGTGGTCTCCTATCTCATCGTGGTGGTAAGACGAATTTCTGGGACGCTAGAGAAGATGGTATTTACTTCACACATGGTAAAGAAACCCCTAAAATGGAGTATAAATGGATCCACTATTAGTTTGTCATTTCATAACATTAGTTTGTTCTTGAGATTGATATTTTTGTTGAATAAAGAGATTCAATCACGTTTTATGTGTGTGAATGAATTATTGGTGGATTTAGGAATGTTTGTGATAAGAATCACATATCTAAATATAATTATGGATCGCTCTCTACGAATTTGACTGGTCGGTTTGTTGTGGCCCAATGGTTGGCAAAAAAAAAACTATGAAAAATAAGAAATCACAAATAATAATGTTCGTCTAGGTTTATAGAAAAGAAAACTAAAATTGATAGAATTAAAAGTGAACTACATTTGAGAGAGCTATACTTGATTTCCAGGGAAAATGGCCAAAATCAATCTCAACTATTTGTCGAACGTTTTTTCATACCTAAACTTCAATACCCTGCAAATAACAACCTGAACTGTATTAACATTCAAATTTGCTACCTGAACTATATGAAATATTGTCAATTTCAACATCTGCTCGAACAGGTGTTAAGTCAGAGTTTAACGGTACATAGTCAAATGAATAGTGTGGCACCGAGACTGACCAAAACTAAGTTGTTTTGGTCATTTTAGGTGTGTTTTGGTCATTTTAGGTGTGTTTTGGCAAGAAACAAAGCGTTTGACAAAAAATAAGGTATTGAAGTCCTTTTTCGGGTGCGTTGTGAGACTTTATTTTTGATCATTTCTTACCACAACAAACCTAAAAATGATAAAAAAAACGACGTAGTTTTGGTAAGTCTCAGTGCTATGAAAATGTTATGGATCGTCTGACTCAACACGTTAAACTCTGACTTAAGACTGTTCCAACAGACGTTGAAATTGACAACATTTTTATAGTTTAGATAGAAAATTTAAAATTTAATACAGTTCATGTTGTTATTTACAGGGTGTTGGAGTTTAGGTATGAAAAAAACTGTTCCACAAATAGTTGGAATTGATTTCTGCTGTTTCCATTTGTTGATCATAGAAGGGTGATCGAAGTAGGGTTTGACTTTTTTCATTTTTTACCACTCGTTTATTTTTGAAAATTGTTTTCTTCTTCTCCATGAGAAAAACCAAACCAAATGTCATGTAATAATCACTAACTCATGACTCAATACATATCCTTAAAATCCCTTACTTTGTGTTTGATCGTGTGCAAGCTCGGCCAAAACAAGAATTTGATGGTTTTTTTCAAGGAAAACACAAGCTCCGTACACGGTGAATTTCTTATTAATTTCGGTGACCTTTCAATAATGGGAATAATGTAAAAAAATTAATCACCTAATTAAAATGTTTGTCGTTCATCGAAGGCTCTTTACTTCCGGTATTGTCCGATCTCTTTCACAACGCCCTCGGTCAACGAGTCAACATCGTGATTCTTTCCATAGAATTTCACAAAATTCATCTCCGGGCTCATCAAGTACCTTCACCCACAACATGTTTTTCTATCAAAACTCCAACCCACCAAATAAAAGAGATCAAACCCAAAAGATGAATATATACATGACTAACTATATGAATTTCTGATATTTGGAGGATAGATACAGTTTTTTATATTTTGATGTGTATATATATCAACATGAACAATTTGTAAATCTGCATGTTAATTTTTGTTCCCATAACTATAATCTTCCTAACAAAAAGTTAAGTTTAAGGGATAAAATAAGTTTACTCACATAACTATAGAGTGATCAACGAGATAGTCTGAATCTTCCTCTTCGGTCTTCATGTAGTAAACCCGGTAAGATCGGGCCACTGATTTGATTTCTTCAGGGCTCCCGGTTAACCCAATCAATTTCGGGTGAAATTCTACACAAGAAATATCAGACTCCATGAGTTTTTTTCATTTCAAAAACTGAATGCATTTTTCTTTAGGTGTGAAAAAATATCTACCTTTGACATATTCATGTACTTGCTGAACTGTGTCTCTTTCAGGATCCACAGAGATAAACACTGGTACCACATCTACTCCCGACTTCTCCTCTGTGTAAAGGTAACAATAGAACCTTAGAGAAAAATAAAACTCCAAATGTGGAATCAATCACACAAATGAAAAAAAAAAAAACTCACTGATTTTGTCAATGGCAGCAGCTAACTTAATAAGCTCGTCAGGACAGATATCAGGACAATGAGTGAAGCCAAAGTATAAGATGCTCCATTTTCCCATCAAGTCTTTCTCCGTCACACGTTTCCCATCGTCTCTTATAAGGCTGAATGGTCCTCCAATAGCTGCTTTTCCAGCAGATGGCCCCTCCTTGACGGCTATAGATTTTGTATTTATATCTAAACCAACAAGAACCCGAGTCAATAATACAAAGAAGAATGGCGATAAGTAATAAACCAATAAGATTTTAGAAGATACATGAATTCAACACAAATGATCAGTAAGCATTTGCTCAGTGATTGAAGTGATCAGCTCCTTTATCTAGTCAAGTTTTATCACTAACCAAATCAGCTGTTTTAACTGAGCTCTAAAATTGTTTCAGACATCGTTTGCTATGTGATCATTAAGGTACAAACCATGTATTCAATTAGGAGAGTGTCTACAATATTACATTTCAGAACTCCAATAAAAAAAACGTACTCCATGATGCAAGATACTGAGAGCTCGCTCAAAATCCTAGCAGTCTTGCAAATCCAAACTAAAAAATGGGAGCTATATAGAGCAAAATCACGCAACACTAGTCTACAGGATCAGGTTCTTATTACGTTTTTACGTAGATATGTTCATATAAACAAACTCACCATAAATGAGTACCTTCAATATGACGTTTCTTTTCTCCATTATAATAGTAGACCAATCCAGCTCCAGTAGCAAACAGCAAGAAGAAGCTCATCCATGAAACTGGCTGCAATTAAAAAAAATAGATTCCTAATCAAACATCAAATCAAGACAATGCTTCTCCTGAAACTATCTAAACGAATCTGTTCAATAAAACATTTTACCGCTCCACGAACGTCTCTTCCAGAACCACGGTCATTTTTCTGATTTGAACCACCGTCAGAACTCTCTGATCCTTCAGATTTCTCATTCTTATCGGAAGAGTTTGATTCCGACTTACCGGAGTCAGATTTAGAGGTTGTTGTATCAGAAGCAGAAGTACTCATCAAACGTCTCTGAACCATCTTCGACCGTTCGATTCCACAATTAACTGTAAAAAACTGCAAAAGAAGCATCGAAATTACAGAGCTAAAAAAAGAAATCAAACAAAATTGGGAAAATGATGAAGAAAATTTCGAACCGATCGAGGGAGAGAGATATCTCCATGACGAAACGCGTCGGAGATGTACGGCGGCGATGGAGGAGACGATGTCAAAAGTAGATCGCTCGAGACGCGAATCCAACGGCAAAGTTGAACGGGACGAAGACGGCTTGCGGTTCTAAATAAAGCAGACGCCATTGACGAACCGATTTGTTCTCTGAGAAATTCACAAAATTGGAGCTCTGAGGTTTTTTTTAATCTGAGAGAGAGAGGAACAAAGGGGGAGGTTTTAGTAACACTCTCT
This sequence comes from Camelina sativa, assembly GCF_000633955.1. Classification (NCBI taxonomy): domain Eukaryota; kingdom Viridiplantae; phylum Streptophyta; class Magnoliopsida; order Brassicales; family Brassicaceae; genus Camelina; species Camelina sativa. The sequence goes on along the minus strand of NC_025699.1, from coordinate 3,553,173 downwards.
ATTAAAAACCTTCTACAATTAAAACGACACCGTTACAAAATAACGGCAAGGTTTGCGCACGCCTTTTATACAAACACAATAGCGTTCATCTTGAAGCTATTAGTGGATCGATAAGCCTATTAGTGAATCTTCTTCAATCGACAATAGAGAAAAGAATTTTTTAAAAAAAAGTTTGACCAATAATATGATTACACGTCGAATGTTTATTTTTATTTAAAAACCTTCTCTCTAAAGTTGGAGCGATGGATTAGGTCTAATAGGTATAGTTTTGCAAATATTATTTTATAGTTTTGCATTAACTGGTATAGGATTAGATGTAGCTATATTACAATTTTTATGATCTTAATTGGTATTTAGATGAAATACATTCAAAAGTTATTATATATTATATTTTACAAAAAAAAGACATTCAAAGTTTAAAATCCAACTGTTTTGTTAACGTTTGAAATTTGTACGAAAATACTCATTTAAGTAATTATTAAATAATATAAAATTCCTTCACATCGTATATATAAAAAACTCACTTAGTGTATTTGAGGACAATCACTAATTCCCATGATGAAAATCTATTCTTTAACAATCTAAATAATCAAACTCAAATAAATTTATTTTAGATTAATTCAAAGCCATAGATAGTCTTTAAACAGATAATCTATGATCGATTGATTGGAAGTATGAGAAGGTTGAAGATCATCCCTACCTAGATGCTTTTCTCAAAGAATTCAAGAAAACCATATATTAGTGTCTGGTTATATGTCTTTGTCTTGCTTTGAATTTTGGTTTTTTTCTTTGTTCAAGACATTTGATTTTGCTTTTAAGATTATTTGCTGATATCATTGAGAATGTTTAAAAATCGTTAATAGTGTATGTGATTCTCTAATATTGGATTTATCAATTGGCCAAGAATGTGATAGTTGGGGCGATGGAGTAGGTCTAACAGGTATAGTTTTGCAAATATTATTTTATAGTTTTGCATTAACTGGTATAGGATTAGATGTAGCTATATTACAAGCTTTATGTTTCTATGATTTTAATTTGTATTTAGATGAAATACATTCAAAAGTTTATTATATATTATTTTTAACAAAAAAAAAGACAATTCAAAGTTTCAAATTCAACTGTTTTGTTAACGTTTGAAATTTGTACAAAAATACTCATTTAAGTAATTATTAAGCCGGTTTAAAATTCCATACTAGCCGGTTAAACAATAAGCTGCACCTGTTGTCAATATGACCCAGTTGAGTCAAACGACCACCCATATGTGATTGATGCTTGTATTAACCAAAGAACAAAATAGAGGCAGAACCTCAAGACAGAGATGGCCTAACACTGAGGGCAATAACAAAAAAATACACTTTTGCAAAAGCCCTGTAACCGCTATTGACATCATTCGATAGGAGACAAGATAAAAGAAGACCAAGACCCGTAGCAAAACGAATCTTTTGACAACTAAGAGAGAGTGAGACTAGACTTAAAAAGGCTTATTATGAGTGCATGAGTCTTGCGATCATGCCTTGAGTCCAGCGTGCAGTGACCTTGAGATCTTCATCCTCTGATTGGAGACACTCATTGAGGAACTCACCACAGAAGGTGAAGTTTCTGAACAACTGCTTTGTGTTCTCTCCTACAACATCTGCAAGATCACCCATTGCTGCAACCGCTGCTTTTGTCACGCTCTCATCCCTGCTCCCAAAAACATAACCACAGCAATAAGTATAAACGGAGTAGTGAAACCAATAATATATAATACAAATTGATTATCTTATTGAAAACATACAGTACATTACCTTAGGGTATCTTTGGACACTACTTCAACAAACTGCAAGAGATGTTGAGCGTAGGGTATCATAAGCTCGGCTTTTGTGTCCTTGAACCCTTGAAGTATCCCAGAGTACGCCTCAAAGATGCTTCTCCGGAGTTGGTTCGCATAATCCATAAGCTCCTCGTCAAGTGTGTCCAGCTGAGCACAGACCTGAGCAGCCCCTTGCATGATCTGAATGGCTGGAGCTACATACCTTTCAAAATTAGCACCAACCGCCAGAGCAATGTCTCCAAAGCATGAGAATATTGGAGGCTTCACCGATCTGTGGAGTGCATCGCTTTGAAGGTTTTGGATAAGGAGACCCATGATTTGATCGCAAAAAGGTAGGACTTGTTCATCCAGGGCACGGCAAATGTCACCAATCACTCCTACGGTGATTGAGCAGACTTGGTATTCTTCGAAATTCTGCAGTCCCATCTGGAGATATCTGAAGAGCTCAGGCATGTATTTCACAAACTCAGCTCCAGTCGCATAGGCAAGAGCACCAATTGCAAGCATGGCTTCTTCGTGGACACTTGAACTATGGCATCCAAACACCCTTAGGAACAACCTCATGATGTCATCTGCGTTCTGCATTATGATGGGTCTCGTCTCATCCGAGCCACTCAGCTTCTGGATTATGACTTGGAGAACACCACAAAGAGAAGCCTGAAACTCCGCTTGCTTTTCACGGTCATCAGATGATATTATCGGGAGGTCCATCGTCTCAGCTAATTTTTTCATGATGGCAGGGAGGAGATGTGCTATGATGTTCGAGGCCTCTGAAAGGTTTGAACACCGGACAACCTCGTTCAAGGTTTCATATGCAGCACCTCTTAGCTTAGACTCTGCGCCATCTGTACGCTCAGCAGCTGCAAGCAGATGTGTGATGATCTCTGTAAGATAAGGAGAGAGAAGAGACGAATTTGCTCCAAGGTCTTCATATCCCTGTGCAAGATTGTATATTGCTCCACACACCTTCTCTGCCACATTTGGCACATCTTTAATTGATTCCAGTAACACACCCACAATTCTAGGGAGGTTTTCGGGTGATATGACAGAGAAGCCACTATCTGGGGAGTGCAAAAACTCAAAGATACGGCTCAGAGACCAAGCAGTTGTGTCCCTGACATGGTTATTACCATCCTTGGTTGCAAGAAGGAGAAATTCCAAGCCAGCAGCAACCATGGGGGCAAGTTTATCAATTGTTGGTCCCTCCAAGATTGATCCAAAAGCATAAGTGGCTGCCTCCCGGCTTCGCCAATCTGGCGAAGTTATGTTTTCTACAACAAAGGGCATTACAAGAGGGACTATACCATCTCCAACTGTTCTGGCAACGAGGCCAAGGCATGTCCCACCAGCCATAGATATGTTCCAGACATCGTCGTCATGATCCTGATCCTCTTCCTGCTTCTTCAGAGTTTCTAGCAACATTTGAACTAAATGGGAAAGGGCCTGCTCTATGAAACAAGAATGGGGAGGGGATGAGTCACCAGTATCAGGACTGTCATACTCTTGACGGTCGATCTCTTCATCACAGATGGAACTCCAGAACTCGATCGCTTGGAGGGCAACACTCTCTTCATCTCCCTTAACAGCATTTGATGTGAGCTCAAAGAGTGTTGGCATGTATTGCTTTAGCACCTCGTAGTATGTTGAAGCAATGGAGACAAGGCACTCGAATGCAGCTTGCCTGATCTCTGCTTCCTTGGAACATGCTGTCTCGCATACCATCTTCATTATGTAAGTTCTCTCCACTTCATTCTCAAAATTAGTCTGAGAGAACTCAAGGGCATTCAACAATGCCTTTGCGGCTGCAAGACGAACTTCTGCGGTATTTTCAGACTGGTTCATGCCCTGCACAACTGCTGTAAGGACAGAATTCACTTCATCTTGGACAAGATCATGATGTGATATCTCTTCACAGACATAGCCAAGAGTTTCCAAGGTTGACTGCTTCAAGTGTGCGGGACTGCCTTGCTGGGTCATATTGTTAAGCAGGGATCCAACAAGTTCAGGCCACTGCTTCTGAGGAATTTCAATGGAGGCTACCTTTGCAATAACCTGAGCTGAAGTATGCCTGGCCTCAAGGGCAGATGAACCAAGAGTTGTTAGTAACAGTTCCTTGATCTGGGATTTAAGAGCAACGTCAATAGCAAACCACTGTTTCACCAGATGACCTTTTCTGGCAGAGTCTTTAGCATCTAGAGAATTCTTGAGCAGGATACCAGCTAGTCGACGGGATTCAGAAGGTTTATCATTCTTGGCAAGCTCAAAAGACAAGGATAATAAGAACTGCGGCAAGTTCTGTTCTTGGAATTGCCTGAGACTACCCTCTGCTTCAGTACGGATCCTTGCATCAGCTGACTGAGCAGCCAATAAAAACTGAGTGATCTCCATAGCCATCCTTCTCTCTGCATAACAAAGACATGTACGAGAGAATCAGCGACAAAACATTGTAAATAGAACACAACCACCACACAACTCTAAACAAAAGTAAGAAGCTACTAAACAAAGTATTCGCTATAAATATAGAAGCAATAATATACAAACCGTCCACAAGTTCATATGAGATAGCACAAGCAAGAGCAAAATTTACGAGTTTGAACATAAGCGGTACCAAATTAATATCCATACTCGGAGAAAACTATATGAGAATCTCTTATCTGAGTACAAACAAATCCGAACCAAAATTGACCTTTAAGAAAAAGCTTATGCCTATAAGTCGTGAAGAACACGAGTTTCCATTTCTACAAACGAAATCAAAGAATGTAAAGTGGCAAAATCACAGCGAAGTAACCAACCAAAGTTAATAATCCTAGAAGTAGTGAACCAAAACCTAATCAGAAAGCACAGATCTATCAAGAGATAAGCAAATCCAGAACTCAATACTCAGTTCAAACAAGAGACTTACACGGAAATCGAGGTTTCTCTCTTGGGTAATTCGCGTAAGAGCTAGGGTTTATCGCTGCAATCCAAAACCCCGCGTCCCCTGTCACTGCAGATTCTATCGACGGAAGTGTTTTTGAAAACGCCGCTCGAAAGCAGAGCAGAAATCGCTGGATCAGAAACAAATTAAAAACCCTAGAGTTGCTGAGAGAAAGAGAAAGAGAGAGCTTGAAACTGTTGAAGGAGAGATATATGAAAAAAGTAGGGAAAACGTCCTAGTTCCACATGAAAATTATCACATCTTACTAGATAAAGCCAGAACTTTCACCTCGTCTTAAATATCTCTGCACAAATGTCTCTCATCCTATATCTCTCCAAATCCAAAATTTTATTTCTAAATCTCCTTGAATCCATAATTCTCATCAATTTCTCCATAAATACAGGTTTAATTGGTTAATTATTGGTTTATTGGTTGTCTAACCAACTAACAAAAGTTGTAAACCGATTTCAACCTGATTTCGACCCGTTTATATAATTAAATCACCAATTCTTTTTTATTTTTTAAATCTCTTTTCCCCATCTCAACGAACACTATATCATATTTTCATTAACGTTTAACCAGATCATCCACATCAAATAACCCAGAGAGAAGAAGAAATAGAAAAATCCATTTAAACAAATATGACCAGATCTCAAAAATGTCAAAGCTCAATACAAACAAAGATAAAGCAACTGTGAACTTCTAAAAACCCAAAAAAAAAAAATCAGCTTCTGCTTTTGAATGCTAATGAAGGCTGCTCGGATGAATGGTCCGTCCAACCCAGAAAATCCACTGCATCCAAGAAAAATCAAATAAACAATTCAACCAAATTGACATAAAAGATCAATCATAATTGTTGTATATAATGGAGATTCACGTGGTCCTTTTTTATAGACGATTGCAGCTCCAAAACTCTTAGTTGGGTTTATTCAAGTTCTGGTGATTGGAATCATGGTTCACTGAACCAAGAACACATCAAATCCGATCAGAAATGAAGATAAAATCTGCAAAAAAAATTCTCAAATTACAAATTTTTTTCAACTCCAAAATCAATTAAGAACACAAATGATTACTGGAATGTGGAAGTCACGAGGGCTTCTCTTGGCGCCAGTGGTGGATAAGCGAGAGTTTGGTAGGAAATTGGCTGGGTTTATGCACCCACCTGAAACATATTGCCCCAATGCAAGAGACGGTGTTCATGATTTTAGAAAATGATGATTTTAGAAAATGATGATTTTAGGGTTCTTAGGTTTGAGAATTTCTGATCGGGTTATAAAAATTCTTAGACCGGGTCGGGTTTATAAGGTCAATCGGGTTTTAAACTATGTTTTATATCTGGTTTGACTGGTTTTCTAGCGGTTTAATTTGTAAATCGATTAAACCAAAAAATATGGAGAAGTAAATGAGAACTTTAGATTTGGAGATATATAGGTTGAGAGATCTTGTTTTGTGGATACTTACGACGATGTCAAAGTTCCGGCTCCATCTAGTACGATAAGATAGTTTTGATGGAGAAATAGGACGTTATCCCAAAAAAGAAAGAAATTTCAATTTCGAATACAGAGAAGAAGCGGGTGGGGAAGGGGCAAAGGCTAACACAAAATTAGTAAATTACCATATTTCGAAATCACTCCCTTAAACATTGGTTTTTTTTATTTAATCTCAACTAACCTAATTGTCTAAAATAGTTCTGATTACCTTATAATCAGAGTGATACCAATATTTTTGTTTATACTACTATGTATATAATGAGTAAAAAAAACTCTTACATCCACATTATATTTATTTTTTAGGTAATTTATTTTCTCTTTATGTTTTCCGATTTTTTCCTTATTTGGATTAAAAGATTATTCTCATCAGTCATCAACAAAATATTACATTCGCCCTCTTTCTATTTTATCTTCAGAGCAAAAATAAGTTTTAACAGTGACAATATTTTGTTTCAATTCAAGTTAATTTTGGGTTCATGTTATTGAATTCATCAACTATAATAATTCAGTTAATGCATGCTAGTTTTATTTGTTTTGGGCTTGTGGCACTCAACCTTAGGTGAACTAGTATAGTACCCCGGTGGCCCGGTCATAGACTCATAAGTCCAAGTTAATATTTAAGTTTGGAACCTCAAATACATGACTAAATATACATCTATAATTATTTTTTAATTAATTTTTACTAAACTTTCTTATTAAAATTAAACATGATATATTGATATCAGTATGAAACAAGCTATATAATTAAGTTAGGCGACTATTCAGCTACAACAAATTCTTTTAAACCTAAGAAGGTTATTTGAGATTAATGTCCATAAACAATTTATTCATTGCACCCCATGTTCTAGTGCAACAATACGTCGTATGTGGTGATTTAGAATCATTCCATAAGGACATATATATTAATAGGTAATTTGAATTTAAACTAGGTTGAACAAATGATGTTTGTAATTCAGTAGCAAGACCAAAAAATATTATCTACTAAATAAAGCAAACAATGAGAATAAGCAAAACAAGCAAGGAAATCATTTAGAAAAAGAAAAAAGTTTTTTAACGGTTGTAGGTTAAGTTTGATTTACAAACATTATGAACTTTGAATAAAATTAAATTAAATGGAATGCTTATACTCTGGTATCAAATGCAAATACGCCCACAAGTTTCCGACGATTTAAAAGAATTTTGAGATGTAAGACGGATGATTTACAAAGTTTAAGGTAACAAAACAAAACAGATTAGAACCTTCAGGGGTTAACGCTAAAATAAGTAATAATGATGGGGTGAATTAAGAAATAAGGAGTAATGAGCTTTTGCTTTGCCCTTCTTCACCTCCCCACCCGCTCCTTCCTTTTATTCGAAAATTCATCTCTCTTCAGTCTCTTCATATCTCTCTCTCTCTCTCTCTCTCTCTCTCTCTCTCTGCCTCCTTCCCCATTTTTCTTCTAAAGTCTCTCTCTCTAGGGTTATTCTGATCCAGAGGTATTTGCCCCTGCTTAGAGCGGCGTCTTGGAGAAGTTTATTTCTCAATAGAAAAATTTGCAGTGAGAGGGGTTTGGATTTGAAGCGATAAACCCTAGCGATTACGCGTTTTCTCAGGCGCATAAAACCTTAATTTCCATGTAAGTCTATTGCTTGAACTGTGTATTGAGTTATGGATTTGCTTATTTTCTCAATAGATCTATGATTTTTGATTTGGTTTTGGGTGTCACTACATCTAGGGTTTTAAAACTTTAGTTGCTTACTCGCTCGCTTGCTCTGGTTCGCCACTCAGTTTTTGTTCCTTCTTTCGATTCTAATAGACATCGTCTTCTTCCTGACTAGAGGCTTAAGCTTTTTTCCCTGGAGTTCTAAGTAAACGCTGCGTCAACTTTGGTTTGGGTTTTTTTTTTTTTTTTTAAATTGGGATTTGTTTTCTCAGAGTATGGATATTACTTTACATATGGTTCAACTTGTTCTTTGTTTGGGCTCTTCGATTTTGAACCTGAGGGATGGTTTGTATAGTACTATTGCCTTTTTTATAGTTAACCTTTACTTTGTTCTGTAGCTTTTACTTTTGTTTTGGCGTTGTGTTCTATTTACAATGTTTTGTGGCTGATTCTCTTGTACATGTCTTTGTTACGCAGATAGAATAATGGCTATGGAGATCACTCAGTTTCTACTGGCTGCCCAGTCAGCTGATGCAAGGATCCGTACTGAAGCAGAGGGTAGTCTCAGGCAATTCCAAGAGCAGAACTTGCCGCAGTTCTTAGTATCCTTGTCTTTTGAGCTTGCTAGCGATGATAAACCTTCTGAATCCCGTCGACTTGCTGGTATCCTGCTAAAGAATTCTCTTGATGCTAAAGATTCTGCCACAAAAGATCATCTAGTGAAGCAATGGTTTGCTATCGAAGTTGCTCTTAAATCCCAGATCAAGGAACAGTTGCTAAGAACTCTTGGTTCATCTACCCTTGAGGCCAGGCATACTTCAGCTCAGGTTATTGCTAAGGTAGCCTCCATCGAAATTCCTCAGAAGCAGTGGCCTGAACTTGTTGGATCGCTTCTTAACAATATGACCCAGCAAGGCAGTCCCGCACACTTGAAGCAGTCAACCTTGGAAACTCTTGGCTATGTCTGTGAAGAGATATCACATCATGATCTTGTGCAAGATGAAGTGAATTCTGTCCTTACAGCAGTTGTGCAGGGCATGAACCAGTCTGAAAATACCGCAGAAGTTCGTCTTGCAGCAACAAAGGCACTGTTGAATGCCCTTGATTTCTCCCAGACTAATTTTGAGAATGAAATGGAGAGAACTTACATCATGAAGATGGTATGCGAGACTGCATGCTCCAAGGAGGCAGAGATCAGGCAAGCTGCATTCGAGTGCCTTGTGTCCATTGCATCAACATACTACGAGGTGCTGGAGCAATACATGCAAACACTCTTCGAGCTCACATCAAATGCTGTCAAGGGAGATGAAGAGAGTGTTGCCCTCCAAGCAATCGAGTTCTGGAGTTCCATCTGTGATGAAGAGATTGACCGTCAAGAGTATGACAGTCCTGATAGTGGTGACTCGTCCCCTCCCCATTCTTGTTTCATAGAGAAGGCTCTTCCCCATTTAGTTCAAATGTTGCTAGAAACTCTGCAGAAGCAGGAAGAGGATCAGGATCACGACGACGATGTATGGAACATATCTATGGCTGGTGGGACATGCCTTGGCCTCGTTGCCAGAACTGTTGGAGATGGTGTAGTCCCTCTTGTGATGCCTTTTGTCGAAAGAAACATAAGCTCGCCAGATTGGCGAAGCCGGGAGGCAGCCACTTATGCTTTTGGATCAATCTTGGAGGGACCAACAATTGATAAACTTGCCCCCATGGTTGCTGCTGGCTTGGAATTTCTCCTTCTTGCAACCAAGGATGGTAATAACCATGTCAGGGACACAACTGCTTGGTCTCTGAGCCGTATCTTTGAGTTTTTGCACTCCCCAGAAAGTGGCTTCTCTGTGATTTCACCCGAAAACCTCCCTAGAATTATTGGTGTATTACTAGAATCAATTAAAGATGTGCCAAATGTGGCAGAGAAGGTGTGTGGAGCAATATACAATCTTGCACAGGGATATGAAGACTCTGGAGCAAGTTCGTCTCTTCTCTCTCCTTATCTTACAGAGATCATCACACATCTGCTTGCAGCTGCTGATCGTACAGATGGGGCAGAGTCTAAGCTAAGAGGTGCTGCGTATGAAACCTTAAACGAGGTTATCCGGTGTTCAAACCTTTCAGAGGCCTCGAGCATCATAGCACATCTCCTGCCTGCCATCATGAAAAAATTAGCTGAGACGATGGACCTCCCGATAATATCAACTGATGACCGTGAGAAGCAAGCGGAATTCCAGGCTTCTCTTTGTGGTGTTCTCCAAGTCATAATCCAGAAGCTGAGTGGCTCGGATGAGACGAGACCCATCATAATGCAGAACGCAGATGACATTATGAGGTTGTTCCTAAGGGTGTTTGGATGCCATAGTTCAAGTGTCCACGAAGAAGCCATGCTTGCAATTGGTGCTCTTGCCTACGCGACTGGAGCTGAGTTTGTGAAATACATGCCTGAGCTCTTCAAATATCTCCAGATGGGACTGCAGAATTTCGAAGAATACCAAGTCTGCTCAATCACCGTAGGAGTGATTGGTGACATTTGCCGTGCCCTGGATGAAAAGGTCCTACCTTTTTGCGACCAGATCATGGGTCTCCTTATCCAAAACCTTCAAAGCGATGCACTCCACAGATCGGTGAAGCCTCCAATATTCTCATGCTTTGGAGACATTGCTCTGGCTATTGGTGCTCATTTTGAAAGGTATGTAGCTCCAGCCATTCAGATCATGCAAGGGGCTGCTCAGGTGTGTGCTCAGATGGACACGCTTGACGAGGAGCTTATGGATTATGCGAACCAACTCCGGAGAAGCATCTTTGAGGCGTACTCTGGGATACTTCAAGGGTTCAAGGACGCAAAAGCCGAGCTCATGATACCCTACGCTCAACATCTCTTGCAGTTTGTTGAAGTAGTATCCAAAGATTCCCTAAGGTATATAATCAGTTTAATTTTATCATTGGTTTCACTATTCAGTTTAAACTTATTACTGGGGTTATGTTTTGGGAGCAGGGATGAGAGCGTGACAAAAGCCGCGGTTGCAGCAATGGGTGATCTTGCGGATGTTGTAGGAGAGAGCATAAAGCAGTTGTTCAGAAACTTCACCTTCTGTGGTGAGTTCCTCAATGAGTGTCTCCAATCAGAGGATGAAGATCTCAAGGTCACTGCGCGCTGGACTCAAGGAATGATCGCAAGGCTCATGATCTCGTCATAATTGTATGCCTTTTCATCATCACTACTCGTGTCCTCTCTCTCTCTCTCTCTCTCTCGGTCGTTATTGTTTTGAAGAATGGTTATGGGTCGTCCTCTTTCCTCTGTCGAATGATGTGGGATAGTGGTTAAGGGGGGTTTTGGGAAATTGTTTTTATATTGCTCGTTGCTATCTCTGTTTTGAAGCCGTGTCTTATTTTTTTTACTATGTAGAAGAAAAAAAAAAACTTCTTTTTTCGGTTAATGGAATCATCCACTTATCGGTGGAAACTTTTGAGTCAATTTTGTTTATTCATCCTTCGGTTTTAGCTTAGATTTCATATTCACGATTGTGTCTCTTTCTTAACGCGATCAATTTCGACAGCATCGAAAAGTAAAGGCTCATAACTCCAATGATGATCATCTACTCAAACGCAAACTGCGAGAGATATCAGAACTCGTTTACACATTCAAAAGGTGCCAAATTTTCTTTAAGATAACGACATTACACCATTACATGACAATAGAAGCTAAAGCAACCACATCAAGAGGAAGAGAAGGTATCAATAATGGTGGTGTGAAGTGGGTCACTAAGGTGAGTCGCCCAGTTGTTGAGAGGTCCTTTACCCGTTGCAGCAGCCTGAACAGCGAAACCCAAGAACGCAACCATGGCTAAACGAGCATGTTTGATCTCAGCTAGCTGAAGCTGAGCCTTCTTCTCTGGGTCAGACGCTAGTCCTAACGGGTCAAAGAACTTGCCTCCTGGGTACAAACGCTTCTCGGAGTCCAGCTCAGCGTTTCGTTGGAACTCAATGTAGCCGACCACTAACACTTCGATCCATATCAATGTCGAGATGGAGAAGGGCAATGGTTGTCCTAAGTAAGACGACCCATCCACTAGCTCAACCTGAGTGAAACAAAAAACAATCACACAAAATGTCCAAACGCAAACGCTACAAAAAAAAAAAGCGACGACAAAGAACGATGCGATACCTTGCCGGCGTCTTGCCAAGTAACACCGGTGAGCCATTCCACGGTGAGAGCACCAAGAGTGGCGAGCATAGCCCATCGACCGTGAATCAACTCACATTCTCTGAATCTCTGAAGCCCGAAGACCTCACTGTAGGGCTGAAACGGCGTCGATTTGGGATCCACCTCCTCGGTACGTGTCCCGATCACCTCACCGTACAAGTTCTTGGCAAGATTCTGGTCCAGGGAGTCCAGATCAAACTGGAGGTACTCAGCCGGTTTACCTAAACCGAAAGGGTCGAACCCGTAATCTCCGACAAGCGAACCGTCGAGATACTCAGGGGACTGCGCGCCTGGGAACCATAGAGGCCGGTCAGTGATAACCTTCTTAGCCTTTTTGGGAGCGGCTTTCTTGGTTCCGAATCCGAACCGGGCTGTGAACCTGCTTGAACCTGAGTGGATGTCGGAAACCACCCGTGTACCCATGATTGAAGAAGAAGCAGCGGCAACGGCTGTTGAAGTGGCGGCCATCTTCGGCGTCGTTTGTTTTCTCGCTTTTGCTGTTTTGTTGAGTTTTTTTTTTTTTCTTCTGTAAAAGATTACAAATCAAATGGAGTTTTTAAGTGGTTTGTATATGTGTGGGATCAGATGAGAGACTTGGGAGATCTCAGATAACGTATCTCGACGGTTGGATGGAGATACAAATCCATCTGACGGTCAGAAATAAACTCTGCCTTATCTATTAAAAAGCTAGCGTTATCTATCCCTGTCTTTTTTAGAAGAATGAGGCAAGAAGCTGATTGGGCAAAAGAGGCTATTGGCGAATCGTATACAACGCCACTTGTCACTTCAACAGCACAATGTCACCAACGCAAGTCCACTTGTAAATTAAACTAGAAGATCATCACAATCTTTGAATTTTGATAATCCGGTTCGGTTAACTCAACCTAATCCAAACAATCGATACGGTTTACAATTCTCTCTTAAACCACAAATAAAGTCTAACGGCTTGGCCACGTCTTATGAAATTCGAAGGCTTCTCATTAGAAAAATATGATTACATTAATCGCATCCAAAACAGTACAATGGACCAGACTACTGTTGCACAAACACAAGAAATAGAAAAATACATTCAAGGTAAATAAATCTCAGAAGCAGAGTCTCCAGATACTTCCGGAATCGATGATGATCCGGAAACATGTAGAAACTTTGTCGACAGCACTCAATAAAGATCTCGGTGAAGGCAAATTTCGAATAACCAAATGTTAAGCAAAGAAAAAGTTATAGGTTTAAGTAGAGAGCTGGAAACGGCCGCTGGGTTTTTTTCTCCTCCATCCCTGCCAAAACACACCAAAAAAATATGATTCTTCATTTACTTATACAGAAGACAAAACTGAGGGGTAACATTAAAGAAGACTTACAAAGGCAATGTAATATAGGAAGGTTAGTCCAGCCAGGATAACAAACCCGATTTGGAACACATTGTACCTGAAATATACAATCTCGATCACTCAATATGACTAGTTACGAATATATAGCATAAGACTGCCATATGCAAAACCATTTCTACTTACTTGTAGAGGTACTTAATTCCTCTAAGGGACTGCAATGTGTGACCAAAGATCTCCTGGGCAGCAGTGGCTTGAGCGTAATATCCAAATGCAGTCGCACAAAACTGAATCACACTGCATTTTATATATGAACCGCATTACTCAAGACTGTGAGGATTAACAACATGTAATTGTGAAGGTAGCAGCTGGAATTTAGTCAAATTGTCTTGGTTTGACGTCCAAGAGATAATGAAGGGTACCAAAGTGCATGAGTAAAGTAGTTATAAACTTTGATTCAGGCATTAGGCAAAAGGAAATTAGTTTTGGTGATGGCACGACAACACTAATTAGTAAATGTATGTACGTAAACAGGCTTTCTCTAGATCCATTTATGAGAGTGAAGTCGATCCGATCAAATACAGAGGCAGAAAAGAAGAGATCGGAGAGACTTACCTGATTGAACAAAGAAGAATGAGCCCAACATTGAAGAGGAAAGAGTTCATTAGAGTAGCTCCCCATCTGAAATAAAGTTGATATGGCCAATCAGAAATCAAAGAAAAGGGAACAAATGACATTAGAAACCAGCCAAACACTGTTTAACACAATTACTTCATTGGATGAATGGTAATGAAGACCAGCTTCAAACCCAGCATCATTGCCCCAGCGATAACAGCAAGTAGAAGGTAGAAACAGAAGAAAGCAAAGGCAGCAGTGCCTAAAAGACCTGGAGATTTCCACACATTCCAGCATGGAGTCAGTCAGATATAAAAAAGTTTAGCCTTATATAGGATAACACGAACAGAAGTAAGAACTTACCCCAGACATCATCAAGCTTAATAAAAACCTCGTTAAGAAAAGGGGAGAGAGGAGGGTCGACGAGTAAATATATGATGATGTGTGCAACCCAAGCAATGGAAACGATCAATCTACAAAGAGATTAAAAAAATTGCCATTCGAAAAGACAATTAGCTCGGAGCTTAAGAGTGCAATAACTATATGCATTACGCATGATCATATAACATTTAACAAAATATGGCTGTAACGAAAACTATGCTAAGAATATTTTTTAATAAGAATCACTAACCCTAGGATTCCAAGAATAAACTTGGCCAAGTATCCAAGCACAGTGAAAGCCCATGCTGTTTCTGCCTGAAAATAAATTCTAGGGAATAAAATAGTTGAACAACAAATAGAATATCGATTAAGATCCAAGAGACACTCGTCTTACCTGCTCTCCTTGAGGATACATCTCTTCTAAGAGATTCACATCCTCCTCCAGTTGGAGCAACTCCTGAAAGGTTACCACATTCAATTATAGGATTGAGGGGACACAAATAATCAAGCAAAGAATTTAATGACTATCATAACCAATTCTACTATCTCAGTAGCTTTTCACTACAAATTGTCATTTCCCATAACTCCACACACAACCAAAGTTTCTTTACAAGTCAAGGACCAGTATCAATAGGCAAACTTTCCAAGTTTCTACATACAAAAACCAAAATTAAATAAGATACTGAAACTTGAGATAAATAATGTACCTTTTCAACTGCTTTCACATTTTTCCTCCATTTCTTGCCCTTAGCACCACTTCTTTCTTCCTGATGAAGTCCATCAGCTGCTTTCTTTAGTTCTCTTGCCTTTTTACCTAGTTCGGTTGCCTCCTGTATAACAGTTATGGAGTTAACCAAGAAAGAAACAGTGGAAATCAAGATCTAGAAGAGATGCTTCCAGAGAAGAACAAAACCAGACCTTTATATATTGTGATCTAGTGATAACAGCTTTTGGTCGCCTGATGAATGCAGTGATGAGTCCCAATGGTAGACATGCAATACCAACACCACCAAATATCTGTAAATATTTAAGAGAAGATTTAGCTTTATTTCTACGGAAATGTATAAATCAAACATCAATTTACTTCAATGGACACAGAATTAGATCTTGCCATGCATTTCATTTCTTGAGAGTTTGTGTTAGTCAATAAAAAATCAACACTATAAAACAGGTTATAGAACAATGCTCATACCGTAAAAAGAACTGAGCCAACAATTGTCGCAAGGGCAACAACATATTCTGGAAAAGTAGTACGCATGGTCCATGTTTTCTCAGATGCGGGATTAGCTGTAAATGCTGAGCACTGCATTGATTAGCCAGAGACAGGAAATATGTTACATGCTGAAACTCTCTATGACATAATATAAAAACTAACACTAATTCTGCAATCAAGAAGCAAACATTACCTGTTTAGCAGTGTTACCGATGCATGGTTGAGTATTTGAAAATTGCCAGGAAGTAGGGAAAGTGGATGTGGCAGAAGACAAGTGCCTGACAGAGAAGTCAACCTTTCCAATGACACCTAATATAAGAAGAAGAAATCCAAGGAATATGAAACTAAACACAAGCATGAATGGCTCCTTGTAAACTTAATGAGATCACTTCTGTAGGTAAGATGAAGATGCTAATTATGTAAATTACTCTAAGCTATTCCTAACACATAAATGACAAAAACTCAACCCAATCCCTAAAAAGTAATAACTAACCGTATAAAATACCAAGCACCAGAGCACAAACAACAGCCGTGGTTACAACCCAAAGTAAGGCACTTTTTATCCTCTTTCCTAGAGTCCTGAGTAAAAACACAGAAAACTGTTAGCAAATATTTCGATTAAACAAAAACATGTTACAATATGTACAGTAAAATCAATTTCAAACGAGAATACGAACTTGTCCTGGTCGCCTTCATAGAAAAACATAGCGAAAGGGATAACAAAGAAGACGAGAATAGCGTCAACAATGTAAATAGCAAGCCAAAGATCCTTCATTGGCAATGTTAGATTACAAGCACCGTTGTATATAGCATGTCGACAAGCATGCCGATTAGCCACATCCGCCGGTAACATGAGAATCGAGATCATGGCTATGGACAAGCCAAAAACGACGACGAATTTGGGGAAATAAGCCTGGTTTGCATCATCTGGATGCTGGTAGTTCACGAGGAGATAGATGCTTGAGATGAATACGATGACGCAGACAACGATCGCGACAATCACGAGAGCGAGGTTGAAATCGCCCATCGTGTCTAATGTACGATGTCCTCAGTTCGAGATATTTCGACGCAGCAACCCCAATTGAAACAATCTAGGGCTTTCTCGGAGTTTCAAATTTGAAAATTGAATTTGGGGATTTTAGTAGATCTGGATTTTTTTTTTTTTTTTCTTCCCTCTCGAAACCCAGACGAGGGAAGGAAGGAGAAAGAGGGACCTCGGATGAACGTTCTTGTAAATTACGCAGTTACCCTCGTCCTTGTGTTATAATTGCATATGGGAATAGTGCCATGGGTTTGGGTGTAATCGTAAATTGAATGTATTAGGTTCGGTGATTAGCTGTCCTGTCCGAAGCAAATCATTCCGACAAAATATTTCAATTAATGTGAAAAGGACATCTGTAATTAAATAAACCAGAACCACGCCGTCTTGTGTGAACCGGACATAATTTTGAAGGACAAAAAGTGTCTCCAATAACCAATGTTTAAGTTTTAACTACTCTTTTGGCCAAGAGACTGTAACAGTACAAGTAGTTTGAGTAAATAGTATGATGCACCTCCTATTGTCGCGAACCGAAGCTCTTCGGTTCCTTCGATCTCTGGAAAATCTCCTTCTGTTACCCGGTTAAACCCTCCGGTTAACCACCCTAAGCTTTTGTAACCTTCTCCGTAGAGCTTCGATACAGCCATCAACGACCTTATATTGATATGAAGAATAAAACCATTATTTATATCAAATTAACCAAACAAAAACGATACTAAATCGGTTTGATTTTGGATAATTATAACCATCCTAAACCAAAATATGCCTATTACAAGACTCTCTAATGATCAAATCGAATCTTTTACTAAACTGATTTAACCGAAGTGAATGATAACCAAAATGAAACATTATTAGCTGGGGTTACCTAAGTCCTTCACCGCACACGACAAGCACTTTACTCTCTTTGTCCGGGACAGCCTCAACAACACGGAGGTTGAATTCGTCATTGAACATTGTGAATCTCTGGCCTGTCCAAAGCCCAATATATCCCAAATGGATCCATTTCTTCAGCAACGTAATCAGCCCATTGTCAGTATCCTCCACGAACAATGGCACGTGTAAGGACCCTTTCACACATGCCTTTTCTCTTTCCCAAACCGGTCTCACGTCTAAGAGCATGTAACCCTCCGACGCCACAACCGCCTTCACTTCTTTCGGCTCCACCGCCCGGACCTTGCCGGAAAGTATCAGCTGCTTACCTGACACCGCGGCGGAGATCACTGGTAATCTGTATGGTTTTCGAAGCCGTCGGTATTGTACTAGTGGTGGGCCTGGTGGCTTGTGGATATGGTTTGGTTGAGAAAGAAGAAGAAGAAGTGTCATCTCTTTACTTTTTGGATTTCTTGATAAATTTAACCAACATAGTTCGTTCTTATATTTTTCTTTTGCTTGCCAATATAAAAAACATTTATTTCCGTTTTAAGTCCTCAGAGATTTCATAATTTATTTATCACCCTTTATTTGCCATTAAATGTAAATTAAATACTTTATCTTAAACCGACGCCGTGCAATTTTATATGAGCTTGGTATACCGAACCGAAAGAAACCGGTGAAGACCAAACAAAAGAACCAAACCATTCGGGTAATCTTCTGATGTCTCTCCATTATAAATCCGAACCGGTACGGTGTGATCAACCCCATTGAGGAAGATCATCATCGATTGAAAACTTCAAAACGAAGAGGCGAATCAAAAGAAGAAGAAGAAGAAGAAGAAGGGAGAGGTAATAGCAATGGGGGTCGATTACTACAAGCTACTTCAGGTGGATCGGAACGCAAAAGACGACGACTTGAAGAAAGCTTATCGGAAACTGGCCATGAAGTGGCATCCTGACAAGAACCCTAACAACAAAAACGACGCCGAAGCCAAATTCAAACAGATCTCTGAAGCTTACGATGTACAATTCTCTTACACCAACTCCTATTCTTTTATTTGTTTGAATTCGAACAGTTGTGTAGTTTTCTCAATTCAGTAATGATCATCTTTGTTCAATTATGGTGTTTGATTAAATTTTCTTATGCTTTTTGGATTCGTTTTTTAGGTTTTGAGTGATCCTCAAAAGCGAGCAATCTATGATCAATACGGAGAAGAAGGTCTAAGTAGCCAGGCTCCACCTCCAGGAGCAGGCGGGTTTCCGGGTGGTTCAGATGGAGGTGCTTCGTTCCGGTTTAACGGAAGAAGCGCTGATGATATCTTCTCGGAGTTCTTTGGCTTCTCAAGACCTTCCTTTGGTGGAGACTCACGTGGTGCAGGTCCCTCTGGTGGTGGGTTTCGCTTTGCGGAAGACGTTTTTGCTTCTTCGAATGTTCCACCTAGGAAAGCTGCACCTATCGAGAGACAACTTCCTTGTAGTTTAGAGGATCTTTACAAAGGAATCACTAAGAAGATGAAGATCTCTAGAGACGTCCTTGATTCAAGCGGGTCAGTTTTTTTCACCTACATTGCCTTGTTTTGAGTTTTATGAATCACCTTCTTATGTGTTTTAGTTTCAAGAATCACCTTTTTATGAATCTAAATCCAAAACATTGATATGCTTACTAGTGTCGATATTAGTGTCCTCTTTGACCATGTTTCAGTTAGTCGTTAGCCATTGAATAGGTTTTGTTGTATTTAGTGAATTTATGTTAACTCTGTTTTTCCGGGTCAGTTGAGATATTAGGCAGGGGGACATTAGAGTTGCTTTTTGTGCTTCGTTGTTGTTGTTATTGGTAACGCAAGTTGAAATTGCATTCTTTGTACTGACGCAGGAGACCGACAACAGTTGAGGAGATCTTGACAATAGAAATCAAGCCAGGGTGGAAGAAAGGGACAAAGATAACTTTCCCGGAGAAAGGGAATGAGCAACGAGGAATTATACCGTCAGATCTTGTATTCATAGTTGATGAGAAGCCACATGCTGTTTTCAAGCGAGATGGGAATGACCTTGTGATCACACAGAAGATCCCTCTCGTGGAAGCACTTACGGGTTACACCGCTCAGGTCACGAGTTTGGATGGAAGAACAGTAACGGTTCCGATCAACAGTGTGATCAGTCCTTCTTATGAAGAAGTGGTGAAAGGCGAAGGCATGCCGATCCCTAAAGACCCATCGAAAAAAGGGAACTTGAGAATCAAATTCAGCATTAAGTTCCCGTCAAGGTTAACGACAGAGCAGAAATCTGGAATCAAACGAATGTTTTCGTCTACGTAGTCACCCTCTTTCTCTCTTACTGCTACGTTTGGTTACGGTTATATCAGCTTGGTCGTTGTGGAGTGCTTAGGATTGTGGCCGTGTGGGTGTTTGCTGGGAGATTGCTACCAACATCATTCAACGCTTTTGGTTTGAGGTTTTAACATTATAGTAGAGTTTTTTTCGTTTATCTTATTTAAATTGTTATTAGATTGACGGAAGAAAACCAAATAAAGATTTTTTTACTTCTTTAGTTTGTTAAGAGCTTTCTAATTCTTTAAAATACAAAAATGAGAAGACAAAAACTTATGTATGGCACCAGCTCCTGCATTCTTTTCTATGCAAACCCAACAAAAGTAATTTCCTGTAATTATTTTGAATAAAAACATATCAATACAACTTTTCAGGTTTAGTTCTAACAGTCTTCCACAAAGAGACGATGTTCACGTGATTTGGGTTTTAGAGAGTTAGAGGTGGTGAGAATCGTGAATATATATGGGTTGTGATGAAAACATGAAGATAAAGAAACAACACCAAACATGTTTTCGCATAAACTTTTATGTCCATCTCGTCTTTATAAATTACCAAAGAAGTCATCCTCATTATCGTACATCTCTCTCTTTGTCTTTGCTTAATCTTATCTACTCTTTCTTCCTTGTCGTTTCAAATGGCGCAATGGTATTCTTCCGTGAAACCCACGCCAATGTTGAAAGCTGAGCTAGACATTGTGATACCTACGATTCGAAACCTAGACTTCCTTGAGATGTGGCGACCCTTCTTTGAAAAGTACCATTTGATCATTGTTCAAGATGGTGATCCTTCGAAAGACATCAAGATTCCAGAAGGGTTTGACTACGAGCTCTACAACAGGGACGACATCAATCGAATCTTGGGTCCCAAGGCCTCTTGCATTTCCTTCAAGGACTCTGCTTGTCGTTGCTTCGGTTACATGGTTTCCAAAAAGAAGTACATCTACACCATTGATGATGATTGCTTTGTAAGTGCTGCTCTCTTATATGTAATTCTTATGTGAAAAAACTCTTATACTAGAGTTGGTCAGTCAAAGTCTTCTTCAAAGTTGACAATATATGTGCAATGTAGGTTGCAAAAGATCCATCTGGGAAAGAGATCAATGCGCTTGAGCAGCATATCAAGAACCTCTTATCTCCATCAATTCCACATTTCTTTAACACACTTTATGATCCATTCAGAGATGGAGCCGACTTTGTTCGTGGATACCCTTTTAGTATGCGCGAAGGTGCCACAACCGCGGTATCTCATGGCCTCTGGCTCAACATTCCTGACTATGATGCTCCCACTCAGCTTGTGAAACCTCTTGAAAGAAATTCCAGGAAATTTGATCTCTCACTGAGGCAACCAATTTTGTCATACATTCCCTTTTTGTGAAAAATCTTAAACGATGAAGCAAATGCTTATTGGTTAGTTCTTGGTTATATGCAGGTATGTTGATGCAGTCATGACCATTCCCAAAGGAACTCTTTTTCCCATGTGTGGTATGAACCTTGCTTTTGACCGCGAGCTGATTGGTCCGGCCATGTACTTTGGCCTTATGGGTGACGGACAGCCAATTGGACGCTATGATGACATGTGGGCTGGTTGGTGTGTCAAGGTAAATCCAAATGCTTACCTTTTTTGGCCAGTTACATGTACAGTATTATGCATTAGTATGCGGATTTGAACTCATGCATGGTTACTCAATACATGCTAGCACAAACCATTAGGGTACACATCATGGTCAAATGCAATTCTTATTTACATATCTACTTTTGGTTTAAATGGAAGAACGTTACATTTCTCTACATTCCAGCTTTTAAATACTTTTTCGTTTAACCAAACATATAGGTGATATGCGACCATATGGGATGGGGAGTGAAGACGGGTTTGCCTTATATATGGCACAGCAAAGCCAGCAACCCATTCATGAACCTGAAAAAAGAATACAACGGAATCTTTTGGCAGGAAGAGGCGATACCGTTCTTTCAATCTGTGACTCTTCCTAAAGAATGCACTTCGGTTCAGCAATGCTATCTCGAGCTGGCCAACCTCGTCAAAGAGAAACTTGGGAAGCTTGATCCTTACTTCATCAAGCTTGCGACTGGAATGGTCACATGGATCGAAGCTTGGGAGGAGCTGAACTCCACAGAGGGAACTGAGGCCAAGGCCAAGGCACCAAAGGGCAAAAATGATTAAAAAAAGGCCACTGTATAAGGCAAATGGTACTGGACCTACTGGTTGGTTACTAGGAAATGAGGGTTTGACCCTCTATGTTTCTCAAAATTATTATATTTGGAATTGTTACTGTTTATTATAGTTCTTGTCATCATCATTTGTGTTCTCAGTCCATTGACTAAAAATGGTGTAAGTTGTTCTATGTATTCTCTCTTCGGTTTCTATGGTTTCTATTTGTAAATTTATTATCTATCATTCCTATTTGTTCTATTTGTTCCTATGATAAGAAAGCCCTTATTGTACAGTAGGACTATAGCTCTGGTCATTTTGCTTAAACAGTAACTCAGTAAGTACTACACAAGGACATAGGAACATCGTTTGGTGTACTGATATACCATCTTCTTCAGTATATCAAATTCAAGAACTCCAACAGAACTGAAGCTCACCATATACAAAAACCAATTTTTTTTCAAACAAAAGAGAAGCTTGAAACTTAAGAAGATAAGAGAATGGAGAAAGAGGATAAAAGAATAGGTAATATAACCAGCAAAAACAGAGCTAGCTAGAATTTATCAATCTCAACGCCATCTCTTAAAACCTCATAAGCATCTCGGCTTCTGCTTTTCTTCATCCCAGCCATGAAATGTACCTTTGAAGAATCAGCAGAGATACTTGTGACTTTAACCCATATCATGACTTTTGTCTTCATCCCTTCAACATCCGCAAGCTTTCCTTTCTCAAGAAAAGCTGTAACTGTTGTGGTGAACCTCAAGACTGATGAATCTTTGTAGCCAACTTCGCAGATTGATGGAATGAAAACGGTTAGTTTCCTCGTCTGTTCATTGAACTCGTAGTTGGTTGCGTCACGTGGAAAGATCCCAACAGGCAAACCAAACTCCTTTAGTAACTCAGGCAATGGCTTCTGCATTTTTCCTGATCATAAACCAACAACTTAGATGTAACTCCTTTAAATGAAACAGCAAGAATGAGAGAGTAAAAAATAGCAAACCTTTGATTTTGTTCACCAACCATTTTGTTCCACCTTCAATACTCGTAGACAGAGACTGAAACAAAGAAGAGATCAACATTGCACAAATCATGTTCTCAAGATTCTCAAAACGGCCTCAAGAGTATCTAATTTTAAGATCTTTTATCCTACTAAGCCACAATTCACCTAATCTAAAGATCAACATAACCATAGATCGTATAAAAGTATGAACCAAGATCATCGGATCGAGATCAGAACTCAAAAAAACAAAATTGATGATGATTCGCGAGTGAGTGATTGGTTATATAAAAGTGTGAAGTAGTGAAGGAGTGAGTAGAGAGGGAGGGAGATGCGTACGTTGATATCGTCACCGACGGAATCGAGCTGCTTGTTCGCTTTTTTACCTAACCAGTAAGAGCCTACCTTGTTCAAGATCTGATCCATTCTCTCCGTATCTTTTCTCACAGATCGTCTCGCTCTCTCTCGCCCGAGATCGGAGGTGTCTTTTTTTCTTCTAATCACCGATTCATTTAATTTCGTTACTTTGTATTAATATTATAATAAATATCCAATAAGGTTTTGACACGTAGCAATATGAGAAAGGTAGGATATGGATTGCAGAACTAACCATCATAATTAAGAAAACAAAAAAACAAAATTATTTTTATTTTGCTGTCAAACAAATATATATATTTATATTTATTGTTTTAATGTTTTCATTTGTCTTGAATCAATATATACATTTTTGGAGACACTTGTGAAATAAATACTGAAGTTCAAACATATTTACAACTATGCTATCAATATTAATTATTAATTTTTTCTCATTTAGTTAATTAATATTAAGTTTCTATTTTTGAAAACAAGATTTTTCATCCTAAATTAATTTCCAAAACAATCAGAAGTAGAACTACTCCCTTTAACATTAAGTATTAAATTTATAATTAATTTATTTTTTTGAACATGTTGTGTAACCCGTCTAATATGATGGGTTTGGACTATAGAACCAAACACTAAAACTATTAGTTTATCTCATATATACTATAGATTTGTAATTATAGTTTTGAAAATTAACTTATAAATTATTTAGTATATGAACTACAAAATATTACATATATTATAACACATTCTTAATATTCCAAAAAAAAATTAAATCCACATAAAAATATATATTAACATACTATTGGTATAGTTTACCTACACACCTAATGAAGGGTGTGTGCAATATTGGTATAGTTTATGTGCACCAAAACAAATCTGAACCTATGGAAAGGGTGCATAACCAATTTATAATCCCTTTAAAATCAGACAAAACCAAACCCAAACAAAAAAAAATACATACAGATAGTTCACCACTTTCATGATTAATATTGTTGGATCGTGTTTGTGATTTGAGTCTCGAAAGTTTTTTTCTCGAGCTGAACCACGATGAAACCTGAGCAGCACTCGATTCTCAACAAAAGAAGATAAGATCCTAAATGTCACCGGTTATTTCCTGTTTTCTTCTTACTGATTTTTAGGTTTGAAGATAGAACTAACTCATGGTCTCTCACTTAGAAATTCCATATGATTACGATGACTACTACTTACACCAGTTTTACCGTCGCCTTTCCTCTCATTCTACAGTGACAACTTTAGTTTACATAGGAAAATAACATCAGAAATATATACCATCTAAATGTAAAACCTTAACATCAAATTTTGGCATTCCTCTAACTAATCGACATTTACAACAACTATAAATAATCATAATCATAATAATATAAAACAAGAGTTCAACAGTCAGACACTAATATAACGACGGTCTTCAACTTTCTCATACTTCCAATATGCTACCATTTTATCCTTTGTAGTTTGTGAAGACAAACAGCTGCTCATTAACAAAGAAAATTCTCTAGCTTTAAATTTATCTAAAATAAATTTATTTGAGTTTGATTATTTAGATTGTTAAAGAATGGATTTTCATCAAGGTAATTAGTGATTGTCCTCAAATACATTAAGTGAGTTTATATATATATATATATATATATAAATATATGATGTGAAGAAATTTTATATTTTCTTAAATAATTACTTAAATGAGTATTCTTGTACAAATTTCAAACATTAACAAAACAGTTGGATTTAAATACTTTTAATGTCTTTTTGTTAAAATAATATATAATAAACTTTTGAATGTATGTATTTCATCTAAATACAAATTGAAATCGTTGTATGTATTTCATCTAAATACAAATTGAAATCGTTGTATGTATTTCATCTAAATACAAATTGAAATCGTAAAATTTAATTGTATCATTCATTCTTACAACTGGTTTGAAAAGTCCGTCACTACAATCAATCCTAATTCTCCACCAATCCTTTCGTCACTACAATCACAAAAATATCAAAACATTTTTAGAAATAAAAAGAATAATACATTTTATGCGGAATCAGAAAAACAAATGACATTACCAAAATAAACAATCAAAATACATGGATTTTATTTGGAGAGGTAATTTATAAATCCATATGGAATTGTAGAGGTAATTTATAAATCCATATGGAATTGTAAATTCTAGAAATCAAAATACATGGATTTTGAAATAACATGTTTTATCCTTGGATTTGAATCCTTCTATTTTATACTTTCAAATCCATTCAAATCCATTTAAAATATAATGTGGATTTTGAAATCCAAAAACAAATCATTGAATGAATAACATAGGATTTTAACAAGTATTTGTAAATCATGGAACTAATAACACATCATTTTGATAAGTATTTTAAAATCAATGATTGAATAACACATGATTTTTGTCTGGATTTCCAAATCCATTAAAATCATAGAACCAATAACCCCCTCT
>NC_025699.1:3504707-3526507 GCF_000633955.1 Camelina sativa | reverse complement strand
TCATTTTGATAAGTATTTTAAAATCAATGATTGAATAACACATGATTTTTGTCTGGATTTCCAAATCCATTAAAATCATAGAACCAATAACCCCCTCTAAATAAGGGTCAGAGGTCTCTTCACTACATAAATCGACTACTCTATTTTGTCAACTACATTCTGGTTTAGTTTCGGTTCAATTTGGTTTATATGTCAACTCCGGATATTAAGAGGGAGAGAGTACAAGTAACCATACTACTGTAATATAAAATAGAGTAGTCGATCTATATAATTATTTTTTTTTGGTAAACTAAACAAACATAGTCGATAAAGTTCTTTTTGTTGGTCGACTTTATATTGTCAAAGTATTAATACGCATTAACGTGAATATCATGAATGTCATCTCCTCCACACAAAATCACAAAAACCGACAACACAAATAGTCCAAAAGACCTTGACTAGGGATGTTAAAAGTGGGTTAAAACCCATTGGGTACCCGAAACCCAGATTTATTATAGGGTTTTCGGACCTGTTTTTCACTCAAAAAAAAAGTGGGTTTATAACGGGCGGGTACCCGAAATAATGGAGTCTTATCGGGTTTACCCTACTAAGATTATGGGTACCCGTTGGGTTTTTTTATTCTCAATTCATGTCCTACAATACGACACCGTTCCTTCACTACCCTAGTTCATCGAAGAGACGAGATCTTTTCTTCTCCCTTGATTCCGACATCAAATCTATATATTTACAAAGATCGATGCTTTCATATCTCTAGCTCTAATTAAATCGTGAGTGATTTCAACATTTTTTTGGAAACTGATTGATTTTAGTAAGCGTTGGTGATAATGATGAGCTGGGTGATTCTGGTTTAGGAGAAAGAGGAAGAAAAGAGAGCGAGAGATTTGACTTGGGTTTGTGAATCGTTTCCTTTATTGGTCATCTAGTTCCCTTTATTGACCCATGATTTTGGTTTGGTTTGGATTTCTGGTTTGTGAAACCTGCAACATCTGGTTCAATATCAAACTTGAATCAATTATTCTAGTGTATCGTAACCTGCAGTTTTGTATTTGATATTTTTGCTATTGATTTGTCTGCAAATCGAAATAATAAAACGTGATCTGAAATTTTGGTACAGCAAAGTCGGGTACCCACGGGTAGTTCTAATAGAGTCGGGTTTTTTCTGGGTTTACCCATGATACTAAAAACCCGAATGGGTTTTCTGAATCCGGGTTTTCTATGGGCAGGTTATTTTTGGGTTCGGGTCGGGTCGGGTTTTTTTACCCACCACAACATCCCTANCTTTTCTTCTCCCTTGATTCCGACATCAAATCTATATATTTACAAAGATCGATGCTTTCATATCTCTAGCTCTAATTAAATCGTGAGTGATTTCAACATTTTTTTGGAAACTGATTGATTTTAGTAAGCGTTGGTGATAATGATGAGCTGGGTGATTCTGGTTTAGGAGAAAGAGGAAGAAAAGAGAGCGAGAGATTTGACTTGGGTTTGTGAATCGTTTCCTTTATTGGTCATCTAGTTCCCTTTATTGACCCATGATTTTGGTTTGGTTTGGATTTCTGGTTTGTGAAACCTGCAACATCTGGTTCAATATCAAACTTGAATCAATTATTCTAGTGTATCGTAACCTGCAGTTTTGTATTTGATATTTTTGCTATTGATTTGTCTGCAAATCGAAATAATAAAACGTGATCTGAAATTTTGGTACAGCAAAGTCGGGTACCCACGGGTAGTTCTAATAGAGTCGGGTTTTTTCTGGGTTTACCCATGATACTAAAAACCCGAATGGGTTTTCTGAATCCGGGTTTTCTATGGGCAGGTTATTTTTGGGTTCGGGTCGGGTCGGGTTTTTTTACCCACCACAACATCCCTAACCTTGACTTTGAACATTTCTAGTTCTTCATTCGTTGAGAGAGCGTAAAAACATGTCCATACTTGAGACTTCCTTAAACTCAAATGTTCTCTTTTACATCATACAATCAAAGTCAAAAAAGCTTAAGATACTCCCGATGGGAAATCAAGATTCATAACCTCCTTCATGCTTTTGCATCTACGGAACTGTAGGTGTAGGTAGAGAGGTTTTTTTGGTTGCTAAGCTATAGAACCAATACTGATCAAATAGAGATATCATACAAACGAACTGGTGCCACATGAACTGGTGTCAAGGTCTATCTATTGCTTGTGGATGATGCTCCAGATACTGTTACATGTCTTGTAGGCCGTCTCATTTGTCTCGAATTGAAACTTCTCGATGACCCTCTTCTCACAATCTACCATATCTATAATGTTTTCCAAAATCAAGGATTCAAAACACCATAGTATACAACTGAATAAGATATATGACTAAGACAAAGTTGAGAGAATAATAGAGTGATGATGAAGGATACAGCCTGAGATCTTTGAAGGATCATCAATGTCCGGTATAACTTGCGTGACGGAAGCATACATAGATAGCTTTTTCCTGCAGAAAAAAATAGAATGGGAAGATAAACAAAATGTAACGAAACATTCACAACAAGCAAAATCATTATCAACAACGGGGTTTGTGGATCTTTGACGTTTATTGAACCAAAATTTCAATTTGTGTTAATTTTGACGACTTTGAATTTGCAAATTGAGTGACAAAGTTGAACTAGAAAATTGTAGGGCTTTACCCCGAAGGGAGCCCTTCCAGAAATTCTCGAGGGACCAAGACAAGCTTGGAACCCAGGAGGGGGTTTGGAAATAGTTTTCAACCAGCAATAGACGCGCCTCGGTTAAGACCTCATTAGCTGCGTCATTGCCCCAAGCGCAAAGATGCTTTTCAACTTACGTAAGCCTCTTAGTTTTATACTCCAACTAACCCATCAACTTGAAACCTTTTTCCGATGTGGGACACCGGACCTAGAGCAAAACAAACATAAAGCTCTCGTAACATTAATATTATACCGACATATTAAGTTAGTTTATTATTATTGTTCAGTATATATAAAGATTATGACATATAATGGTAGGGGCTGCACGGACGCAAACCCCCCTGCCACAAATAATGACGTAGGCTCTTCCTCATGGGAAGACCTTAAGCTAAGCACCCCTCCTTAATGTGCAATGGAGGTCACTAGCCTAGGCCACTCGTCTTCTTGATCACGAGTTGACCCCGTCCAGGTAAGTAATTTGTTCGATCCAGGTACGCCTCTATTTATACACCTGCAATCCCAGTCATTGTTTCTAAACCAAGCGATGTGGGATATTATTACTTAGACAGCGTGCCGTTTGATGCTCCTCATCTTTAACAACGTGCTGGTCTCTCACAAGCTTAAAACGGTATGAGTTTTTTTTTTGTGTTATCCACTCTCGGACTAGGAGAGTAGGACAGTTGTGGGACAGTGGACAAAGTTGAAGCATTTAATTTAAGTTCAGAGATAAAGGAAGAATCAAAACAAAGAGTAACACCACACTTTCATGGATCAAGCTAGTTTTTATAAGGAAACAGTCGCCTCAATGTCAAATCTTTTACAAAACAGCCAAAAAGAACATATCATTGTCCTGCCAACAAAAGACTTGTACTAATTGGCTAAAATCCTGTAGAAACAACAAAACCGGTTGGTACTCTGCATTTACATGACTGGACAAGAAACCGGTAACTTATGCCCGTGTGTCGGTACTCTAATAAAACCACCAAAGATGAGCTGACATAACCAATGAATTCAAGTGAAGGGATAAACTACAATGTAGACATACGTTCCAATAACATCATCGATAGCTTTTTCTTACCGCTATGATCAGTTTCCANTTTTTTTTTTTTTTTTTTTTTGACGATTAAACTCCATATATTAAGTTAAAGGAGATGACTCTCTTCGAGAGAGAGCCAATTCGGTACTGACGAGCTTACATGGGAAAAACAGAAACCTCGTGTTCTTGCACATTTCGCAAGTTTATCGGCACGGATATTATCCTCTCGGGAAATATATCTAATACTAAAATTAGCAAATATATCTCTGAAATGAATAAAATTCTTCAATTCTGATGAAATGGTCGGCCAATCCTCGATATTAGACGTCATCCTTAGGAGGTCTGAGCAATCCATAGCAAAAATAGCTTTATCCAAGTCCAAATCTAATAAGCATTCCATAGCCCAAATAAGGGTATCTAACTCTGCATGTAGTGGGGATAGGCTTCTGCGCGATCCTTTTAGCCCCATGTGCAGGATTCTATCACTGATAGACGCAATCCAGCCATGCCCACTCCTATCCACCTCTGTATGCCAAGATCCATCTATAAAGCATACAAGAGATTCTCGAGGAATTGGAACCGCTGATGCTAAGTCTCTGTTATTTGCTCTTCTCCAAACATCTTCTTCTTGGATAGCTTTCTCCAGTGTATCTTGCGGGGATTCAAAGATATTTTCAAACACTTTCTTATTTCTTGCCTTCCAAATGTACCACATCATCCACGGAAACGCTCTCAAGTTTTGATCAGTTGCACCAGAGTCTTTACCACGCCCATATAGAAAATCGAGGTTGCTATATAGGGAAGATGAAGGGAACACAATAGGATGGGAAGGGATTGTCGATAAAGCCCATACTTGACGTGCTGGGGGGCATTCAAATAGCATATGGTTTATAGTCTCCTCCTCCGCTCCACATCTAGGACAACTTTTATCTCTACCAATATGGCGATAATGCAGGCGTTGACATGTTGCCAAGCACCCAGTCACACATTGCCACACGAAATGCTTAAGCTTCCGTGATGTTTTTAACTTCCATGCTTGCGCCTTAAGTGTCGTAACACTAGGTCCCTGAGAAGGGAGGTCGCAAGCAGGGCGAGAGATAGCTCTCGCGGCTTCATATCCAGATTTAACAGTATAATTTCCAGACTTTGTCAGAGTCCAAGAATAGCCGTCCCTAGAGGCATTCAAGCTCGGTTTAATCCCCAAAATANGGTCGGCCAATCCTCGATATTAGACGTCATCCTTAGGAGGTCTGAGCAATCCATAGCAAAAATAGCTTTATCCAAGTCCAAATCTAATAAGCATTCCATAGCCCAAATAAGGGTATCTAACTCTGCATGTAGTGGGGATAGNTTAAAATCTATCAAGGTGTTAACACAAATCAAGGGATTTCTCTCATTAGATAAACTTTGGGGTGGCCGTGCTGGCGTATCTGGGATCCATGGATCAGTCCAGATGCACGTATTAAAACCCGAGCTTATGGTCTTACGGATTCCGTACGAAAGAACATGCTTTGCTGCCAACATGCTCCTCCAGCCATATGAAGGTCGATTCGATACTTGTACCTCTAATGGACTACAATATCGAAAGTATCTCCCTTTTAGAACTCGGCCAAGAAGGGAATCTGGATATCTCAACAATCTCCAAAGTTGCTTTGCCAAAAGGGCAAGATTAAATTCTTCTAGTGTTCTAAAGCCTAGCCCACCTTCCGAAGTTTGAGTACACATTTGCTCCCATGATAACCAATGTAGTCCTTTACTATCTGCTTTATTGCTCTACCAGAAATTGGCTATCGCGCTAGTTAATTTTGAGCATATAGCTTTTGGTAAGAGAAAACACGACATTACATATGTCGAAATTGCTTGCGCCACTGATTTGATCAGGACTTCTTTGCCTCCCTTGGATAGAGATTTCGAAGTCCATAAGTTTACCTTCTTATGGAGTCTATCCCTCACGAATGCAAAGACTTGTGCCTTTGATCCATGAATCTTCTCGGGGAGACCCACGTATGTACCCATGCCTCCTTCTTGTGATATCCCAACAATAGATTTGATCTCTTGACGTATATGGGACGGGACCTCGGTTCCAAACATGATGGAAGATTTGGAGAAGTTAATTACTTGTCCAGACGCCTCGCCATTAAAACGGATTATATCGATAATTTCCTTGCATTGCTGAGGATCAGCTCTCTAGAAGAATAAACTCTCGTCTGCAAAAAGTAAGTGGGAAAGACGTGGGCTTGCGTTTGAAATACGTAAACCCTGGATCTTTCCTTCTCTTTCTGCGTTCCTAATCTGAGCAATTAAGGCCTCAGTACAAAGTATAAATAGGTATGGAGAGATTGGGTCCCCCTGACGAATCCCACGTGTTGGCCTAATTCGTCCCTTGGGATCTCCATTGATCAAAATACGGTAGGAGACGGAAGTAATGCATTGCATTATCCAACCCACCCATTTTTGATCAAATCCCATTTTTTCCATCAAAGCTCTTAAGAAGTTCCATTCCACCCTATCATAAGCTTTACTCATGTCCGTTTTTATTGCCATAAATTTTTTCTGGTTAACCTGATTAGAACGGAGGGCATGGAAGTTTTCTTGAGCAATGAGGATATTATCTGTGATTAATCTTCCTGCCACAAAGGCAGATTGGGTCTCGGATATAAGTTCCGGCAAAAATTTCTTAAGACGTAAGCTCAAATTTTTTGAGATCACCTTATAGCTCACATTACACAAGCTAATAGGGCGAAATCTTGACATTTCACGAGGTCGTTCTCCTTTCGGGATTAAACAAATATTCGTCTCATTTAGCTTGCCATCAAAAATTCCTGAGCTAAAGAAGCTCTTCACCATCTTAGTGAGATCGCCTTTTATGGTTTCCCAAAATTTTTGGAAGAATAAAGCAGTCATCCCATCTGGTCCTGGAGCCTTCTCCGGATTCAGGGAGAACAAAGCTCGTTTGACTTCTTCTTCTGAGATTTCTTTTGTGAGATGCTCATTCATAGCAGGTGTGACCAAAGTTGGTACATCCTTAATGGCCGGTGTAGGGTCACTCGCATTCGAGGATGAAAAGAGATTGTCAAAATACTCTACTGCAACTTTTTCTATTCCTTCTTCTGTATCAACCCAAACTCCAAGTTGATTAAGGATGCCAGTGATCTTGTTCCTTGCCCTTCTTTGTTTTGTTGAAGCGTGGAAGAATTTTGTATTTTGGTCTCCTTCTGCAAGCCACAGTTCTCTGCTTTTTTGGTGCCAATATGCTTCCTCTTCCCTATAAGCTTCGCAGAGTCGCCATTTTAGGTTGAGGAGAGTCTCCGACGATGCTTGATCATCTCCATATGCCACATCAATCTTATCTTGAAGTTCCTTAATAAGTTTTTCTAAGTTTGTTTGATTATTTTTCTTCCAAATGGAGATTGCTCTTTTACAGTTTTGAATTTTTTTCAGGATGGATCGGTCGACAAAATTGTCGTCCCCTCCCCATCCATCTATCACCGCATCTTTGAGGCCTGGCTTATCTATCCAACGCTTGTCAAACATAAACCTTCTCAAAAACTTTTTTGGACGTGTAAGAATAGATGCAAGGAGGGGACGATGGTCTGAACCCCACATCTTCATATACTCCACATTAGTGTGGGAAAATAAATTGTGCCACTCTTCGTTTCCCATGGCTCTATCTAAGCGACACCGAATCTTACCATTTGACCGCTGACCAATCCATGAAAATTGGTTTCCTTGGTAAGGAAAATCAATTAGACCACATGAATCAATCATAGCTCTAAAAGGTAGAAATGAGGATTCTGATCTTTTTTTTCCTCCTCTTTTTTCATGGTTCCCTATTATTTCATTGAAGTCCCCAATAATAAACCAGGGTTCTGATCTTGCAACTCCAATACGCATTAATCTTTCCCATACATATTCACGATTTGCAGGGACAGGGTCACCGTAAATAAATGTCATTAAGACACGATTTCCATTAATAATTGTTTCAATATCGATTAACCGGTCATCTAACAACAAGAACTTAACCGGATAATCATTTGAATACAATAAAGCTAAACCGCCACTAGCGCCCTCTGGCTCAACGGTTCGAAGATTATCAAAACCTAGATCATCTTGCACTTCTTGCAGATAGTACTTGTCATTCTTAGTTTCCGACAGAAATAAAAAACCTGGTGAGTATATCCGACACAGCTCACGCAGTCGACGACGAGTCAATTTGGCTCCCGCCCCTTGATAATTCCATGTTATTGTCCTCATTTATTAGTTCCGGAGGGAGAATAAAACCCCACCGTACTAACAATACTGGTTTGAGTGATTATGGACTCTAGCAATTTAAGCACTTCATTAAGAAGGAAAATGGCTATGTTTGTTTGAATTTTTTGCCTCGGTGACCGAACATTACCGCGTGACTTTACTTTTGGTGGATCACCCAAGGAGAATTTTCGGTAGCTATTTTGTATTGGGCCGTGAAAGGGCCAAGACATGATTTTAGTGTACCAGATTTTCACTCCAAAAAAGAACGGAGGACAGCATCGTGAAACTGGTGTGGGAGGCAGTTTAGTACTCGGTGTTGACCGGCGATATGAGATGGTTGAAGGGTTCAGCAAGAAATTTGCATTCGATTTTAGGTCTAGCTGTTCTGACAAAGCTGAAGCCACCATTGTAAGATGCAGCAAGTGGAAGTTGCCGAAAAAGGAGCTCACTGGTGTAAGATACAACCAGTGGAGAGTGAAGGAAGATCTCAGCGAAAGAGGGTCTCGGCTGAGTGCAATATTGCAAAAGACAGCATAAGAATTAACTCCGACCACCCTATTTTGAAAATCAACCACCATATCTTGATAAGTAACCACCAGATCAGGAGAATCGACCACTAGATCTTGACACCCAACTACCAGATCTTGAGAATCAACCACTGGGTCTGGACAGCTGACAACCAGGTCTAGATAACCAAGTATCGGACCATGATACTTGGCCGGTGGCATTAAAATCCTTGAGCAAATAAAGTCTATCGATAACTTCTTGTGACTTTTCTGATTTAAAACATGACGAATAATCTTAGCCAAAGCTAGAGTTTCTTGGTAATTTCTCAAAGTAGAAGGACACCCGTTAGCAAAATTCTTAGCATTAGCTAGAAGGTTTTTAGATCTCTCCCGGTGAGAGCGAGGACAAAGACTAGCCGGTTGGTCTCTCCACTTGCCATCACGAACAGCTTTTTGATGGAGGAAATTATCCATAAAAAAGTTTAAGGAAGTAACTTTGGAAAGACGGCGGCGAGAGCAGTTTCATGCGGTGGAGAACCGGTGGAAGAGAGGTTGAGATTGGTCAAGGGAAGCAAACCAGGAAGAAGATGAGCATTCCTCGAGATCTACGCCAGAGAGCATCTTTTGAGAGCGTGGCCGATCAGTTTCCATTTTTTATAGTTCTTTTTATTCAACTTTCTCCAGAAAATCCATTATGTTTAGTGCAACTGATGATGTAAGTGAGTAAGTGGCGCATAGAAGTACATTTATCTAGAATTCATGATACAGTCTGCTATTGTTTTGGTGACCTTAATTGTAGCGTTTTTTATTGTGGAGATGAACATGAACTTAAATACATGTTTTCAATTGGTTGCAACCAAGGTGATGTTAACGAAACATAAAGTGTTTACATCTACGAAACTATAGGTATAGACTAGAGAGGTTTTTTGGTTGGTAATCTAGAACCAAGACTGATCAGACAGAGATATCATCCAAACTAACTGGTGTCAAGGTCTATCTATAGCTTGTTGATGATGCTCCAGATACTGTTACATGTCTCGTAGGCCGTCATCTCATTTGTCTCGAACTGAAACTTCTCGATGACCCTCTTTTCACGATCTACCATATCTATAATGTTTTCCAAAATCAAGGATTCAAAACACCATAGTATACAACTGAATAAGTCATATATGACTAAGACAAAGTTGAGAGAATAATAGAGTGATGATGAAGGATACAGCCTGAGATCTTTGAAGGATCATCAATGTCCGGTATAACTTGCGTGACAGAAGCATACATAGATAGCTTTTTCCTGCAGAAAAAATAGAATGGGAAGATAAACAAAATGTAACGAAACATTCACAACAAGCAAAATCATTATCAACAATGGGGGTTTGTGGATCTTACTCATCTCTCAAGTTGTCCCGCGCTTTTCTCTTTGTGGAGTTCTTATGTTCAGCAATTGAATCCAACTGAGCATTCAGGTCATTGAGTTCATCAGCGACCACTGTATTGACACAAATAAATAAAACAAAGATTTATATTTTCCATGTCACTCACTCTAAATCATTAGACTAGAATAACAACTTCACTTATCTAAGCTCGTCTTTAAGTTTGCACTCCCGTTCAATCTCTTCGTCAAGCTCTTTCTGAAGACGTTCAATCTCATCTTCAGCCGCAACATCTAAATACGCTTCCTCCGTTTTCTTCTTACAAACATCGAGCTTCTTCTTACAATCTAAAACCAAAATTGCTGACTCAATCTAACACCAAACAAGCTCTAGCTAAAATCCAGGTTCTTCATCTTATAAATTATCTGAAAAACCAAATCGGGGAAAAAAAAAAGAAAAAAACTGACCTTGAATAGAGGCATGTTTGTTTTAGACTTTAGACATAAGCTCTAGGAGTTTATTGGTTTGAAATTTAAAGAGAACTAGGTTCGGACCCGCACATAAAATTAATTTTGTATATATAATTAAACTTATACTAATTGAGATTTTTTAGTTTGATATTTGGTTTGGTTTATTAATGTTTGACAATTTAAAATAATAATAATTTCACGAGCACCTTAAAATTTGGAACAACATAACAGTTTGACTGGTAACAAACTAAATCCAATAAATGATTGGTTAGATTCTATTAAATTTGTGAACTATCAAATTGGATATATAACCGCTAACAGCGATGAAAACCCATTTGAAACATATACAGATATTTAGGATGGTCGTAACTCTCTTTTCGTTTTGTCAAGTTCCATTATGACTTACACCCGTTCTCAAATTTTCGATGCATAACATAAAGTATTCCCAATATGGGACATTCCGGATATGAGAAAAATTTGTATTTTCGACTGAAAACGGGAGGGAACCGGACGAAAACATAAATTCTTGAACTCCCGCATGAAATAAACATAAATATAATTCATAGTATTACAAAACATTAAAAAACATTACAAAACATAGTAAATATAATTCATAGTATCATAAATATATATCATATGTTTTATAAAAACATTACAAAATGAATTGACTTCTTTATTCTTACTAGTTTATATATGTTTCACCTATATTAGATTATGTTTTTTTTAATACTTTTAACTGTTATAGAACATATTTTATGTATTTTTAATTTTTATTTTATTTTGAACTTATGCTAGTTCAGTTGAAAATAGTAAGATTTATTTGAAAAAATTAAATGTATTTTAATATTTAATAGAACATGTCAAGAATTTAAATTATTTATTTAGTAAACATATTTATATAGTATAACGTCATTAACCCAAAATTTTGTCATTTTGGTTTATGAATATTTGGGTGTTTGAGTGTTAATCAGTACTTTAAGATTTGGATTAGAAATTTATTATCACCATGATGTTCATGACCAAAATGATAGTTTTTTTGGTTTAGCTGGTAAAGAAATCTGTAGCATAATTTAAAAAAAAAAAAAAAAAATCAGGTGGACATACCTTTTGATGCACCAATCCCACTCTTATTGTCATGATTACAATTGAGCTGCAAAAATAAAATAAGAAGTATGTATTAGTGATGCAAATTGTGAAGAAATCTATTATTTTCTAGCATAGATGAATTGAAAAAAAAAAACTAATAACAAAATACAAATGAGGTTATTTGGTAGATTGAGTTCATAGGTTATTTATTGTGTTAGTGTGTCAAATTGAGTAAATATTGGTGAGGTATCAAAAAAATTTGATGAAATAATTCCAAATATTAAATATTTACATAAGGAATATCTAATTAAATAGTTATGTGTGTTTTAGTTAGTTTCTATTTGCAGTATTTTAGGATTTTGTAGAAATATTTAGCTTTTTTTTTTGGTGAGATAGAAATATTTACTTATTACGATTTTGATTATTATTTTCTTTTTCACAAAAACATTTAAATATTTTAAGTTAAAAAGGAAAACATAAACTGATTTCCTAAAGATATTTTATGAAAAATTATGTTTAGGAATATTTTAGTTAATTAGGAGAGATAATTTAGGAAATAATTGATTTTATGTAGTTATTGTGATCGATTAGGAATATTCAATTAGTGTGATCGATTTTGATTTTCCATATTTAACTTAATGTTATTTTGTGCAAATATGTAGGGATCAGTTTTGTAAATAAGTTTTTAAATAAATTAAACTTAAAGGGTAGAACAAAAATGTACTAAAAATGTATATATAGATATCCATATGTTATTAATTAACATATATCCCAACAAAAGGAAACACAATCATAGACATTTCTTATTTTTGATTCTTCCAATCTTAAACACACATTTACTATTCTAATCCTAATTCCTTCTTCACTTTTTCATGCTCCTCTTTCATGCACCTCTCCCTATGCGCTTTTACCGTATGATCAAAGACGAGATAACCTTTAACATACAACATTTTTTTATTAATAATTACGGAAACTAAGCATCATTTCAGCTATATATTAGTATATTTTATTAAATTCAATATATTTATTAAATTCAGATATATCCGTTATAAATTATAAACTTCTTAAAGTTTTATAATTTACCATATACGGTAAATTTACTATATTAATTCAGTAATACTCCCTCTGTTTCACAAAGAGTGTCATTCTAGCCTGATTTTTTTGTTTCAAAATAAGTGTCATTTTAGATTTTCAATGTAAAATTAAGTATAAATTTCCAACTTTAACCTCATATATATTGAAGAATATCAAGAGTCAATTTCAATTTTAAGGGTATAAGAGATATTTTCATATATTTTCTTAATTTGTGTGCAAAGTCTCAGAATGACACTTATTATGAAACAGAGAGAGTATATGTTTGTTTAAAAAAATTCAAATCACAATATATGCAGAAAATAAATATTTTCATTAGCTTATGCATTATATGATGATTCACTACATTTAAAATTTAAAATCAAAAGGAGATGATAGGAGAATAAAAAAATTAATATGAAATAAATCTTCTAAATATCTATATCAATCGGAGAATATTATATATATGGATATTTATAATATTGTAATTGTGTTTGGTTATAAGGTCTACGATGTTTAATATCCAAGATCTGGGCGTTATTTAAAACTTGAATGGTTTACATGACGATCAAGAGATTACTGCAAATGCCGGGTTTGTAGAAGCAGCGCATATTCTTCCTTTATTCACTCTTGATTGATAACTTATTCTTCATAAACCAAAAGTACTTCCATGTTTTTTTTTATGGACGTCATTTCAGATGCTCTGCAAGCGAACAGTCTACGGCTTCTAAACCTGAAGCAGTCGAATCACATGACATGAGAGAGACAACTGGGAAGTGATAGATACAATCTCTGTATTCTGATTAATTAAAGATTTGAGACTTGAGTCTGATATATTAATGGTATACTTTGACAGAGTCTCTTCAGGAAGACAATCTGCAAACGTTAAACCTCAAAGACCCATCAAAGAAACCGCAGATCCGCCTTTGCATGATGACATTGTTGATGAATCTTAGTCCGATGCCGTGTACAGTTTCAATGGAGGTTAAGGGAGAGTCAAAGAACAAACCAGCAGGCGATGAATCAGAGGAGATGAGAAAAACAACAGTTGGAAGACCTTCAAGGAAAGCTGCTGATATAATCAAATCGTACAAGGAACCCTCACTTAGGGAGAAGATGCGAGGGGGATTCTAAGTCTCTCCAGATCTGATATCGTCTCGAGCCTCTTATGTTTTTGTGATTCTGCGATTTCACTTTTGTTGAATGAGCTCTTGCTTGTTGTTATAATCACAATGTATATTCGTAGGGTGTATTTGCTTCTTTAAATCAAAAGGAGAGCTAGCGAGTGGTCTTGCAACTGTACAGGAAGGGGACTGGAAGGTTTAAATTCGGTTTGATGGAAACTCTCTGTGAAAAATTGGAATATTTGGTCAAATCTTTGGGAATCTCAATAATTTCAGGGATTCTTTTAATCTCTTGATGTAATTTTGATATTTTGTAGTCTTAATACTACAATCCAGAGAAGTGAAAACTACTGAATCCAACATAGTTCTACTTTTTCCACCAATCTATACAAGGCTTTGCAGCATGCGCTAATCTTGGAAAGGATCAACATAACTTCAATTTCGTACCAAGAAGTACTCACAATCCAATCCAAATAATTGGAACTTCAATATTTCTCTTTAAATTACAAAATTACCTCCCTATTTGTTAGAACATTAGTTTGTAAGAAACCAGTCAGTTCACCGAATGACTTTTTTTTACTAGAATAAGTTTCAGACAGCAAATATCTTTACCTGCTTGATAGGTCGCAAGCTCAAAAATAGCCTCAGAGTTCTACGTCAGTCGAAACAGCCTCAGAGTGAGAACCAGCATGACCAAGCGGAGATGGCAAATAAGCACTCGCCGTATCAGTTTCTCAATATCATGCCTCCCAATGAGCATGTAACTGAGCTTCTCTAGAACAGCCTGAAATTTTAACAATGAAACCTATGGTCAGAAATAGTGTAAGAAAATGCAACTTTTAATCAAAGATGGGGAAAAGGTGCATTGAAAACTGGCTAACTTCATATTCTTCCACATCTCTGTTTGAATCATAATTCTCAGGATTATTGTGTCTAAGCACTTAATGCCAAGTTCTGCTACATTCTCACACGCTGGTAAAATAACTTACACCAGCACCGTAGGCTATACAAGACGATGTCAAAAGCCTAAAGCAGCATAGCTACTCAGTTTTCACATAGCCCAAACTGAACACTAGCTGGTTTCACGATGTTCACCTTTTCTATTCATCTTAAGCAACACCTTAATCATTGTAGACTATAAAACCACAGTCATATCATCTAATTTATCCACCTCCAGTTAAATTTTTAAAATCACATTACGCTAGCAAAACTACTTTTTAGTGTAAGATTTCGGGCTATATCACGCAAACCCCTAAACCAGATGCCAAACAGATTAGAAGAGTCAAATGAAGAGGACAACGAATAAGAAAGGAGGAAGAAGAAAGGAGGAAGATCCATACCTCTATGTATGATGTTCGACATCTTTCAAATGTCCTCTCAAGAAATGTCTGAACATACTTCACAAGGTCAGTAGCAAATTTAGGCATGGCTTGAGCCCAGCCAAGAACCTATAAATTTGAAGAGCAAGTACTTTCATCAGAACAGATATATCTTGAAACTTGGAAACACAAAAATGTATTAAATGATGAATTGGAAGTGACCACTACACTGATCCATTATTTTCGAAAGGTCAAAAATATAAAAAGTAGCTTGCAGTTTTAAATGCATAGACGACTTGCCTCTTTTGCAAGGAGATCTATTGCCAAAAGACCTTGTAAGATAGGTCGGCCTTTTTCTACGGTTGGGGTGTAAGTAGTACTTGTATGTGCACGGGGACGAAATGCGGCAGCGCCTGCAAAATAATTTTGAGAACCATGGGTTTTTAACCTTGACTTTATGCAGAATTACACACCGACATTACTTGTACTTTGTTTTATAAATTAGTGAAATATAAATATTTCTATAGTATATTTCATGCCTAGGAAGTAGGAATCTTTGAAGATATCTGCAACAAATCTCAAAGATGCTTTAACTTTACATAAAGATGCCATATTGGTAGACCAATTCAGTTAGTTTTACGAGCAAATGCTTCAGTGACCACCTTGTGATGTCAAATCTCCAAGTCTTTAGGGCCCTAACTAACAGCTCACCTTTCAAGATGCAATTCTGAGTATACTTTAGAAAATAATTACCCTAAAATAGCAACAAAAAAACTCTATAATCAAATCTCTTATAGTTTATGGGGGTTACTTGATATAGCTTGTTGTACGCCTCTCCTGTAGTCCACAAACATTTTCAGGTAACAGGTGGTCCTTCACAAAGTTCTCAGTGAATGTAAGCAATCCATCATTCCTGCATCAAGTATTGAAATTATGGTGAAAATACTGGCGATGTCTCACAACTTGAGAAAACAATAATTTAACATTCATTTTGGACAGTGAGCAAGGTGTTTAGCTGTGCCAGGATGACAGCCTTCAAAGACAAGTGGAAATTTTGAACTTACACAAGCTGGGAATGCTTTTTGGGCAACATTGAGGTCATTTTACCTGTAAACTGCAAGCCACATAGATCATTAGTCTACTAGAATTTTGACATTGAATGAGAATGGTTAGATCAACCAGAATCTAAACCTGAAGGACAGGCCGGTAAATAGATGCAGCTATATATAATCCTTGTTCAGGCAAAACAGCTGCAGATCCGTAACCTTCCAGTGATGCATTTGGAGCCCTCTTTCCCCAACCTTGACGAATGAGATCAGCTCCTGCCATCAGCAGATAACGTCATTAAGTCCACCAAAGGTGTTCTAGCTAAAGAAAGTCAGGATGATTGATTATTACCCTGATTAGAAATCGATACAGTTGCATCTGTAAACCGAAAGGTAAATGTTAGCCATCTTCAGGTGCATCCCTGCAGACCAACATAATCAAACAAGCATAAATACTAGTAACTAAACTGCAGAGCTTCACATGCATATATTACAAATACCCTTGCAAAGCACTATGATGCGGGCAGAGAATGCGACATGTTTTGTATGTTA
Organism: Camelina sativa; assembly: GCF_000633955.1. Taxonomy (NCBI): domain Eukaryota; kingdom Viridiplantae; phylum Streptophyta; class Magnoliopsida; order Brassicales; family Brassicaceae; genus Camelina; species Camelina sativa. The sequence goes on along the minus strand of NC_025699.1, from coordinate 3,510,004 downwards.
AACAACGTGTGAACTATTTCCTATATTGACATTTATAAGGATATCTAAATTTCAACATCCTCAGACAGACTAAAGATCCAGCAACCACAAATTTCAAATCTGTGTTATACTCTTCAAGGCTCAACTATATAGTGCGCTGAGAAGAAACCTAAATGACAAATCTTCAGACTTATTTTTCGTAAAAACCTTTTCATCCGATCATCGGAAGAATTCTCAACTCTAACATCCTCCCTACATTATCGAATGACCACACCCGGAGATTCACAGCCCAACATAAACAAGCTTGTTCTTGGAAACCAAGCCTTTCAGAACAAAATCTTAAACGTCTACATGATAATGAGAAAACCATCTGGGTAAATGTATCAACTACCAATGCTAGTGGGTCACTTGCCTTTTGTCTTTCTTTAGAGCCTTCTTTGCAAGCTTAGCAGTTTTTNAGATCAGCTCCTGCCATCAGCAGATAACGTCATTAAGTCCACCAAAGGTGTTCTAGCTAAAGAAAGTCAGGATGATTGATTATTACCCTGATTAGAAATCGATACAGTTGCATCTGTAAACCGAAAGGTAAATGTTAGCCATCTTCAGGTGCATCCCTGCAGACCAACATAATCAAACAAGCATAAATACTAGTAACTAAACTGCAGAGCTTCACATGCATATATTACAAATACCCTTGCAAAGCACTATGATGCGGGCAGAGAATGCGACATGTTTTGTATGTTAAACAACGTGTGAACTATTTCCTATATTGACATTTATAAGGATATCTAAATTTCAACATCCTCAGACAGACTAAAGATCCAGCAACCACAAATTTCAAATCTGTGTTATACTCTTCAAGGCTCAACTATATAGTGCGCTGAGAAGAAACCTAAATGACAAATCTTCAGACTTATTTTTCGTAAAAACCTTTTCATCCGATCATCGGAAGAATTCTCAACTCTAACATCCTCCCTACATTATCGAATGACCACACCAGGAGATTCACAGCCCAACACAAACAAGCTTGTTCTTGGAAACCAAGCCTTTCAGAACAAAATCTTAAACGTCTACATGATAATGAGAAAACCATCTGGGTAAATGTATCAACTACCAATGCTAGTGGGTCACTTGCCTTTTGTCTTTCTTTAGAGCCTTCTTTGCAAGCTTAGCAGTTTTTGCAGCTTCTGGAGTTGCTCGTAGAATCTCACATATGAGTTGTTGGCATTCACTCTTCATCATCAACACATAGAGTTTTAACAAGCTTAAGTATAACCCAATAGTTCAACGTAGTTTCATAAACATTTAGCTTCACGGCAAAATAGTAATTTCGAATATGATAAGCGGACCTGTAAGATTGTCAAGGGAAAACTGATAGTATAGCCTCCAGTAGCTTGGGATGCTTCAGACTCGGTGTTCCAATTCACATCAGTAGGCAATGACTTTGGTGTGTTAATGTCATGTTGCGAAGCCTTCAACTCCAAAAGCTCTCCAATAACAACATGATTTTCTATAAAAGCAACAGTAACATAAATTTTGAGCTTTCTTGACTATGGAAAATTGTTTATTGAGATGAGTTTGAGAGTTGAATTTCTCACCAAATATCTTGACAATAGTATCTAAAATCGAGTCAAGAAGTTCTTTTGCTGCAGCCTGCGCTTTGCCTCCAGGAGCCATAAGAGGCGAAACAGGGCTCACAGCCAGGTGAGTTCCTGAATTTGATATCCCATTTTGAGGTTTCTCTTTTGCTAACCTGTAGGCCTCTGACTGTCCTTTGATAAAATGCAATCCGGCAGCTGCACTCGGATCACCCTGACTACAGGCGGACTTTGACAAATTCGTAGTCTCCACATGGGCTTTAATCTTGGATATTATGATCTGATGAATTGTGGGTCGAAGTTTTTGGCTGCAAAAGTACACAGAAACATAACTCAGAAAAGTTCACAATTTCTAAGACGGAATGTACAATCTGCCATGAAGTAACTTGAATGAAGAGCTGGATCCATTCATCTTTAAATTCAAGAATGATAAAGGTTCACTGGTCCCAAATATTACACATATACATCTGATAAAGATAGTATCTAGTGATGACTGGGGTGACAAGTTAACTAACGAAATGAGGCCATCTACTAGCGATCTAAAACTAAGAGGCATTAAAGAAGTGAATTTTCTATTAACTATATCTAGCGGTAAAACAGGAACAGTAGCATTTCTATAACCATTTACAGAAAACTATGAAATTTTTTAGAAAGCCAACCATATGATAGCACCAGCAGCTGCAACTTTGCCAAGCATGCAGAGACACTGAACAAGGGTCTGTAGATACTTCACATGCAGTGGATCATCACTCTTTCTTAGTTCTTACTGCTTCCTGAAACAAAAGAAAAGCAATGTCATGAGACTGAAAAAAATGGAGAGAAAATATGCTTTATGACTGCTTCACAAACACATACTATAAACTCGTCCGGAGTGGAATCAGAAAGCCAAGGCGGAAGGTGGTAAGCAAGCAATTTACTATCAGTGCCATTCCTGACACTATCCGTGGTGGCTTCATCATGTTCTACGGAGTCCTCTTCATCATGTCCATCAAATGATGAACTAAAAAACACAATGTGATAAAAGTTACAAACATTAGCGAACTGGCGAACAAACACATGCATGGCGAACTGGCGATTAAAGACTTTGGGGTCATGGAAATACCAAAATAAGCAACGTATATTTCATATTTCCAGAACAAAGCAGCTTCTGCAATAATCAATTTACAGTGTAGTTTCTTTTATCGAAAAATATTCTAATGAAGGAATTTTACAAGAAGAATCTCCACATAATGATTAGGAAATGATGAAGTATGGTAATCTCAATATTAACAATCAAGCCGTAAGTATGGAGAATCGAAACTAAACAGACAATTGTTAAACACTGATCACTCAAAATAAACTTTATAATCTTTATACACGAATAAAGGTTCCTAATATCCCATGAAGAATCAATTGAAGGGAAAAGTTGCTAAATCACAACTTTCATCATTAGAAGCTGTTCTATATGAACCATTTGTGAGCCCTTTAACACCAAACTGAGTATCACCTTTCAGTGTCCGTGTTCTACGAGACAGTGGTTGTGAGCTCATTCGACTAGCTGCAACAGCTGTTGTTGTTGGTACTTCATCATCTCTTTCATATATGCTTGACGCAACTGAACTGCAGCATAAACATGGTCAAGAACAGAAGATTGTGCACTAACAGAAATGATGAGGCACAATGTTAAGCACGCAGGCCACTGGAATCGAGGATAAAAAGCAGCACAGCTTCTGAAATTTTCGTTTACAGAAGCTAAGAAGAAACCTACCTGTATTCACCTCTATTGTATAGGTGTGCATGCAAACCATCTAGAATTTTGAAGAAAAGAGCTCCCCGCAACTTAGTTAGCTCAGATCTGACATCTTGAAGAGCACCAACCTAGGTGAACGAACAAGAATATCTATGAGTACAACATCCACATGAACAGTAGATCCCTCGAACAGCGATAATTCGAAAGTCCGAACAGAGATTTGATGATACCATATCCCCTTCAATGGATTTATTACTAAACAATCCTAGAGATCAAATGGAAAAGAAAAAAAATAAAGAATGGGAAGACCCACAATATAACCATGAAATTCATTTCCAACAGTTGCCAACACTAGTAATAAGTAAATTACCGTTTGAAGCCCCTCACGCTCAAGCATCAGAGACGACTGGAGATACACTTGAATAGCAGCGTAAAACTGCTTATCGGCAATGAGCTTCTCAATACGAGATGGAACCTGTTCCATATTTCAAGAGGCAGGGCCAACATTTTCATCAGAAAAGCAGTTTCTTTTAAGTAAACCAAAGTGAAAAGAACAAGTAAGTACAAATATTGGGAACGTATCATCAGAAACATATAAATCATAAATGAAGTATAAAACTTCAGAGCAGCGCAGATACATAGCAAGCACTATCCAATTCCACACAAAATCAACTTCGAAATGTTACAGCTAATCCGACCAACCTTAGCAATGCCCTCGATTTGGTCCAAAAGTGAGATTATGTGCCGCAATGTAACAGAACGATACCACAACTGGTGTAATTGTTTATTGCGTGCACCCAAGCTCTGCTTTGCTTCTGCTAAATCGTGCTTCAAGTCGCCAATTTTTTCAGTGGACTCACTGAATAATCGCAAGATCTGATGAGGAAAACACTGAAAGCAGAGCAAAAGAAGAGAGATAATCAAAAACAAGGTTTTTCACAAATGAAATTTTTACTAGATAAATTACTGCCGAAGTATTCTTCCAAAAGAAAATTCTACATGTAGAAATCGTAGAAGCCGCCATAGTTTAGTATGGATATTAAATTTGCATCTTTGGTACATCAAACGTGCTACAATAAGCGGTAACAGAGGTTGCTGCTTCTGAAGAAAACGAAAGCAATATCCAATAAGTAGGAAGAGTTAACCTGGGAGTAGTTTTTGAATGGCCTTGTTGAAACCAAACCACCATGATAAGCTTGGACAACTTCATCCACAACATCACTTTGTTCCTTTAATATATGAATGTCACCTTCACGGTCATTCGAAGTCAAGATATGCACAACATGTGGAAAAGAGTCAAATCGTGCAGCAGCCCAGCTCTCATCTATACGTGCCAGCCCCTCCCCAAGGTACTGCAATAACCATGACCGCTCAGGCACAGATACACACATGTACCCCCAAAATGAAATACATAACCAAATCGAGAATGGTGATAATTTCAGTTCGATAACTCATCTAGCCAACCCCAAGTTGAAGAGATATCTAAGAAAAAGAACCGACATACTTAACTGTCCCTCTAAATTCCTTAAGGGGATGAAAAAAAAAACCAAACAATTCTTCCTTAAAGCCCGAACCTATGGTTTATTCACTCAAGCAGGAGTGAGGATAGTGAACTTACAGTTTTATCCCAAGGTACAGGCAAACCATTGAGAACAGTACCCATGCTGGCGAAATCACTCCGCTTGGCTTATTAGAGCCCAAAATGAGTGTTCCTCAGCACATTCCAATCACAAACTCTCTCTAGCTGAAATCAAAATTTTAAAATCTTGTCGTCAATTCTTTAAAGATGATTAGATTGAACATGTTATAATAAAACGAGAGTAAGTATCAGTTAGAATCAATCACAGTTTCTTTTAACAATGCAAAGAAAGTAAATTTACTCTTAAGATTCAAAGATTTGATAATTTACCGTAATCTTCTATCTCATTATTTGCTTTAACGCAATCCGGATGACATTTGCCAGCCACCCTTTTAAAAGACTGTAACAATCG
>NC_025699.1:3500373-3504444 GCF_000633955.1 Camelina sativa | reverse complement strand
AGAAGACATTCACAAATCCAGCAGAAATCAAAGCAGAAGAACAAATTCACAAAGAAGATGTATATAAAGCAAAACAATAAAAGACATAAATAGCTGAAGCATAAACATTTGGTTTTGACATAAAACATAACGTTTTTTTAGTTACAGAGCGTCGAACAAGAAGCTTTTAGAAAGGCCAAGTCATGGAGAAGAATCCGTAACAAGCTAAAAGAATCCAACAGAGAGGTCGAAAAATAGAGAGAAAGTTACCGGAAACACAGAGAGACGAGAATCAGAAGGAGACCAGTTCGCAAATCGCCGCTCGCTGTAGACAACAAAATCAGAGAATGCTTACTCTCACTCTCTAAGCCCTCGCGAGACCCTATTTCCCTCAGCTTAGTCCCTAGAAACGACTTCGTCTGAAACTCCTTCACACGACACCGTTCGATGGTGTCTTTTTTACCTTAACACGGCCCCGTTTTTACATTGCCAATGGTTGAACTTGAACATCGTGTTTATGCAATTTTTAAATCGTTAGTAACGAACTTCTGATCAATCAATGTTAATATAGATTCATCGTTTATCGACTTCTCTAGCTAATATTTTCAGGCTGACTTACCAAATTATGAGAGGCTCTACAAAAGTATATAATTTGATGCGTTTAAATTAGTCTCAACTCAGGTAGCCTTGTATGGGAACCGAATGAATGAATAGTTTTGAAGTAGAGTGAAAAGTCAAATCCTAGCTTTACATCCAGAGAAGAACATTGTTAACCAATAGGATCAGCTGGGTGAAATCCAATAAGACTGACTTTGGTCATTGAGAAAAGGATGATCATTCGGAATTGGTCTCACATTCAACAGAGGGATTATAAAAATAGCATCAACTTTAGAAAGCAGCGAACAACTTCTAAAACCACAGATCAAAGTCTCATAAAGCCATATTAATCCCTACAAACAGGGTTCCACAACAAACATAGGGTTTTCAAGATACTCAAACTTCTCAAACAGAAACATAGGTCTCATAAAAGATTCTTAACATAGGACAAACAAACAAGTTCCACAGCTAGCACAAAGTTCTCCAGATACTTAATGTAAAGATTTTCTGAATTCTTTCAGAAAAGAATTCAGGTACGGGTGGTCTGCAGCTTTCTGATACTGCCAATATTCAATGGAATGTGAGCCAAGGTATCCAAGGAAGAACATATGCACCTGCACATTAGTAACATGGTTGGCTAGCTTTGTCTGGGCCTTGTATTTCTCGAAATCAGCCCTAAATGCATCCAAGGCATCAGGCTTGTAGAGGCAAGGCTTGGGAGAGCAGCAGCACTTGGGACACTGGAAGAAGCGACCAAGGTGGTGAGACATTGTGCTTGCTGTAGAAAAGAAAAAAACTCTCTCTCAAATCAAATCTCAATCGTCTACACACACACACCCTATATTAATCAACACAAAACTCATCCATCTTTGATTACTTATCCCTGTTTTTGTTTTTTTAAAGTAGAAACAAGCAAAAAACCAAAACAAAACATGGTGTCAAGCAAACTAACAAAGACGGATCCAAAATTACTATTTCACTAATCAAATAGAGCAGAATCAGTAACAAAACCCAAAAACAAGCTTAAAAATCCAAAAGAAGTTCAACTAATCAAACTGAGAAAGAATCAGTAACAAAACCCAAAAGGAAGCTTCAAAATCCCTAAAATGAAATCCCTAAAAAAAAGTTCACTTACCAGACAGTCACTGAAGAGAAGAATGCTCGATCGCCTCCAAATCACGAGCAGAATCAATCGATCGCCTCTACCAAAGGCGTCACGAAACCCTATTTCTCCCCTCAGCTTAGTCCCAGTCCCACAAACGATGACGTTTTACTCACTTCCAACAATTGAGATTGCCAAATGGGCTATGTTGAAAACAACAAATCATTTATTTTTTTGGGCCAGTTGCCCAGTTTATATATATTTCTACTGATCAATGTAATTCATAGTTAGTCTAGTGTGTGGAATTTGAGGATAAATTCATAGTTAGTCTAGTGTGTGGAATTTAAATTCATAGAGATTATATTGGTGCTGCCTAAGTACCTAAGAGCTAAATAATTAAACGGATCAAAAAAAAAAAAAGAAAAAAACAGAACAAAAACATATGTATACGTAGTAATAGTGTAATACTGATGCCTATTGTAGAGATTATGTTGGTGCTGCCTAAGTAATCTCTATGTAAACCTAAATAATTAAACGGATCAAAAAAAAACAGAACAAAAATCATCTATAGAATAAGACCTCTTATACGTACAAACTACAAAGATCTAATCTACAGAATTACAAAGATCTGTATAATCCTAAGGAACTACGAAAAAAGGTTATTCAAACGAATCAAAGACATTGCCAAAAGGATCTATGCATACATATCAAATTCAAGGGGATCAAAAACATCATCTCCCCAAACAAAAATTTGGAAGAACAGAAGTCATGTTCTCATAGAAAAAACGCTCTCTATATATATCAAGGGAAATTATGACGTAAGAATAATAGAGAGATTTGACTTTCAAGAATGTTAATAAGAAAACTAGAGATCTCTGAGAACCAAAAAGTGTTCTCTCTTAGTTAGCACTGAATCCGAGGAGAAGTACACTTAAGGGTCAGGAACTTAGGGTTTCCCTACAACAAAATTATGGGCCAGGCTTTGTTATAGGCTTTTACTATCGATCCCGGTAACGCACACTTATGATAGATAGAATAAGGCTTAAAACAGTTCAAAAACATTTTGGGTATATAATTTATAAACCAAACATGCCAAGAATCAAATTTAAAATAAAATAAAAACGTATTTTTTTTAATTTTGAATCAAAATATACGGTACTATTTTACGTGTAATTAGATAGTGAACAAAAACAAAACCTAATTTGGTAAATACGTTAAGAGAAAATGTTTTTGATAATATAAACATTAAATTAAATAATTGTGCATCTGTTTAAAAAAAGACATCAGGTTTGACTGATTGCATATCTTAACAACATGTTCAAAAATTAAAACTCTGCATAAACATGATTTTAAGATCCCTAATAAGATCCTAGCTACGATAGCTAGTAATCTAAACCCATGAAGAAGAAGAAGAATAGTGGATAGAGGGGTAACTTAATTTTATATAATCGAATCACAAAGTAAAGATTAATAGAGGAACAAAACAAATAAAAAGGTAAAAAGAAGATCGGAAAGCTTATTTTACCTAATGGTGGTAGAGAAGGCCATTTCTTGAAAACCACCCTTCGAGAGATCGAAACAAATATTCCAATCAAGAACGTCTCTCCTTTTCCCATCCCCCCCAATCTGCTTTGGTGTATCCTTCATCATCGGTCCTTGGGGAGTTTGAGCAAGCTTCCCTGGCTTCGACGAGCAAGTCCATCAGATCCGGCCTCACCCCGTGGTTGATCGCCAGAACATAGGATCATGCATCTATGTAGACTCAAGCCAGATCGAAATCTCTAGATTGTGTTTATTGTTGATAGAGAGGAACTTGGATCTGGGAGTGGTGCATATTCTGGGGTGGGTTCTTATCATGCTACAGTCCGAGAAGACCAACTTAGCCATTAAAGCTCTTTCTCCCTCTCTCCAGAAGTGAAAAGACGATCTCTCTTATTTTCTGTTGAATGAAAAGAAGAAAAAAGAGAGAGAAAGGAAAAGATAATGAATGAGTTGATATCCTCCACTTGATAGAAATGAAAGAGAGATACTACTATGTCCTCCTGTTGAGAGAGAGAGAAGAGGAAGAGAGAGGAGAGAGATAGAAGAGAGAAGTGAGGAGAGAGATAGAATAGAAGAGGAGAGGAGAGAGAGTAAATTACGATTTCAATGTTTGACACGCTGTTGCCGCTTTGTTTTTATGGGGGCGGACAAACCAATGTGATATTGCAATATTAATACCAATATTGCAATATTGGTATAGTTTACCTACACCTAATGAAGGGTGTGCAATATTGCAATATTGGTATAGTTTATGTGCACCAAAACAAATCTGAACCTATGGAAAGGGTGCATAACCAATTTATAATCCCTTTAAAATCAGACAAAACCAAACCCAAACAAAAAAACATAAA
>NC_025699.1:3473532-3500234 GCF_000633955.1 Camelina sativa | reverse complement strand
AAAAAAAAAAAAAAAAAAAAAAAAAAAAAAAAAAATACATACAGATAGTTCACCACTTTCATGATTAATATTGTTGGATCGTGTTTGTGATTTGAGTCTCGCAAGTTTTTTTTCTCGAGCTGAACCAAGATGAAACCTGAGCAGCACTCGATTCTCAACAAAAGAAGATAAGATCCTAAATGTCACCGGTTATTTCCTGTTTTCTTCTTACGTATTTTTAGGTTTGAAGATACAACTAACTCATGGTGGCATCGCATCTCTCACTTAGAAATTCCATATGATTACGATGACTACTACTTACACCAGTTTTACCATCGCCTTTCCTCTCATTCTACAGTGATAACTTTAGTTTACATAGGAAAATAACATCAGAATTCAGAAACATATACGATCTAAATGTAAAACCTTAACATCAAATTTTGGCATTCCTCTAACTAATCGACATTTACAACAACTATAAATAATCATAATTATATCGTCCACCTTTTGTAAGCAATATAATCTTCTAAAAATGATACTCCGATCCAGTTAGAATAGGTAAAAAAAATTAAAAAAAGTACAACAAGCAATGATTTTTTTATTCATGTGGGAAACTAGCTAGTCGATATAAGAGTTAAACTGCTTAAAGTCGAAAAAGTAACTGAAGTTGTAAAAGTTCTCAAACTATCGGAACTACAACAATTAATAAGAATTTTCGCTAGTTTACATTTGTTGATGTAATCAATCCAATATGGTACGTATATGCATGTTAGTCGGTTCGTGTATACAAAATTTTGTTAAGGTAATCGGTACGTCTAGAAAATTATCTATAGAGTTAAAACAAATTTTTGTTGGTTACGAAAGACGCGTGTATAAATTCAGGTTTCTTTCTTTTGTTCATATGAGATAAGAAACAAGATTTTCAAACCTGATTATATACATATAATTGAAAGAAAAAAAAAACTCAATATATAACCATTTCCATTTCTAAAATAAAATGTAAGATTTCAAATAGTGCAACTAAGCATTTTATCTTGGTTTTACTCCCCCAACAAAAAAAAAACACACACACACAATTAAGTCGAACTGTATGTGTATAAATTTACAGCTAATTCATGAAAGCTAGTGTCAGGTTTCTTTCTTTTGTTCATATGAGATAAGAAACAAGATTTTCAAACCTGATTATATACATGTAATTGAAAGAAAAAAAACTCAATATATAACCATTTCCATTTCTAAAAGAAAATGTAAGATTTCAAATAGTGCAACTAAGCATTTTATCTTGGTTTTACTCCCCCAACAAAAAAACACACACAATTAAGTCGAACTGTATGTGTAGAATCTTTTCATAAAAGATATAGGAAATCTTTTATTAAAAAAAATGAGAGCAGAGAAGAAACAATAATTGAGCACCTAGTCTGGATTAGTACCATAGACAAACGAAACCCACAAAGTAAGAGATATTTGGGAATAAATAAAATATGCAAAAAGGTTAAATATATTCTGGACAACAATCCAAATACAGTGATACCTCTATAAATTAATACTCGATAAATTAATAACATTTATAAATTAATACATTTTTCCGATTCCAAATTGGAATTAGTGTAATTTTGAACACTATTCGATAATATAATAAGATAATAATTTTTTTGAAAATTCTTTGTAAATATATGGTTCCTGAATAATATAAATTAATAATTATATAAAATTATCTAAATACATCATTAATCATACATAAACTTCGCTAGTTCAACTATTCACTGTATCATGAATGCCATCACGTCTCTCACCTTGAGGGACTTCACCTTATTTATAGAGTTTCTCTCATTCCCTTTAGTTTTTTTACTTTATAAAACCTCTATTTCCCTAAGTGTTTTTAATACCTATTGATTCTTCAGCAACTTCGTCTCATCTCTTATATCATATTGTTTCTTCTCCCCTCTAGTTGAATCTTATCCAACAACCCCCATACAAATTAACAAACGTTAATAAAATGCACACCATACATACTTCCACTCGGTAATGAATGAATCAACGCTCGGTAATTATATTAAACAAAAGACAACTGCAAACACACATATAACATAAGCCAAATATAAATCAGACAAAAGACACTTCAAATTATAATAATAGGGAAAAATATAAATAAAGGATCTTTTTCCAAAAATTTGGCCATCTACACCTTTTTTTCAAGATTGTCAATTGTGACGAAAATGCCCCTATTAGTAGAAATAATGAAGTTTTGAAAAATTTGAACCAATAAACAAACTAGAAAACCCATGTTAGTATACAACTGTTAAAAAAAAAATTTGAAAAAAAAATGTTTTGGGTGTCAAAAATCAGTTTGTAAATTGCTGATTTCTGGTCTAAATTGTTTAGAATAGACTTTCTACGATTTTTTCTCTTTCTGAAACATTTAGATTGTTCGTTCTACAGTTTGTACATGTTCTAAGAAGTTTAGACGGAAAATTTGTTCTAAAAATTTCATAACCTCAATTTTGTATGTTCTACAAAATTAAGAATATGTATTCTACGTTTTTCTTCATTCTACATCAATTCAGAATTCGTTTTCTACGTTTTACCCTATATACTAAAAGAAGTAGAAGATATATCATAGAAATTTTTAGAATTTGTAATCTGTAAACCTTAGAATACCCTAAAATAGAAAGAAAATAAATTAAATAAGGAAAGTGAATAATTTTAAATATTTTTTAAATATTCTTAATTTATGGTTAAGATTTCGTAATTATTGTTTAGATTTGTTCTAATACATTTTAGAATGCGTATTCTAAATTATTTAGAAGATAAACAAATTAAGAAAAATCGACATTATACCTTAACGTGATCGATCACCATCTCTTCCACCTTCCACAAAAGCTTTCACTTACCTGTTCATGATGCAAATCTATGTTACTTGTGGTGTATGGACACTGGATGCCAAGAAGGAGTGGAGATTTATTGATGATGAAGAAAAACGTGCTAGATTACTGACTTTGCAACCCACTACATCTCTTGAAGAGTTGAAGGTTATGGTTTCAGAAGACTATGAAATAGAGCAAAATATGTTTGATGTGGAATTCAGTTATCTACCCACAGAGGTTAAAGTTGATTGTCCTCCTGTTGTTGTGACAAATGATAGAGGTATGAAAAATTTTCTTGCATATCTGAAAAAGATAAACATGATTCGGTTGTGTGTTACTTTCAAAAGAGTAGTTGATGAAGGTGATAGGAGTAAAGTCCAGTTCGATCTGAATAAGTTCCCAGTTGATAGTAGCGATGGTTGTAATGTGGAAGTTGATGTGGGAAAATCAGTAGGTGTTATTTCAAGGAATTCACCAAAGCCGACTAATGATGTATTAGAAAAGCATACTGATGCTAATCTTGTTGATGCTGCTGGTTTTAAGTTGGAAGATTCAATGGTAAAAAAGGGTGAATATTTCAGCAGTAAGGAAGCTTTACAGGCTACTATGGAAATGTATGCAATGAAATATAACTGCGACTACAGGATTACAAAATCTGATAAGAGATGGTGGTGTATACGCTGCATTGATAGTGTTTGTAACTGGCGTCTCCGGGCTGAGTGTTTACAAGCGTCTACATATTTCAAAATCAACAAGTTTGTGGGTAACCATACATGTGCCCCTTCAAAAAAAAACTCATTTTGTAGGACTCCATCTGCAAGAACAATTGGACATCTCATTAAGCAAAGCTATGAGGGTGTGAAGGAAGGTCCTAAACCGAATGATATAGTTAATATTATTCGTTCAAGGTACGGCTGCGAGCTAACATATCACCAAGCTTGGGAGTCTCGGGAGTATGCAGTTAACGAAGTTAGAGGAATTCCTGAGAAAAGTTATGCTAAGATTCCAAAATACTTGCACATGCTACAAGAAGCGAATCCTGGTACGTTCACGAATTATGAAATTGACTTTGAGGGAAGATTTAAATATCTATTTATTTCTTTTGGTCAATCAACAAGAGGGTTCTACAAGTCAATGCGGAAAGTGATAGTAGTTGATGGTACATTTTTGAAGAATAAATACAAAGGGGTTCTCCTAGTTGCTACAGCTGTAGATGGTAACTCCAATTTGTATCCAATCGCATTTGGAATTGCTGATTCTGAGAATGATTGTTCATGGGAGTGGTTTTTTATGCAACTTAAGATGGTTATAGCTGATGAAGAAGGTTTATCATTTGTGTCAGATAGAGCTACATCGATTGCTAAATCAATTGGAAACATCTATCCATTGGCTAAACATGGTATTTGCATCCACCACTTGATTAGTAATGTGATAACATATCATAAGGGCAGAGGTGTCGCTGGTAAGGTTGCAAAAGCATCAAAAGCTTATAGAGTTGCTGAGTTTGAGAAAGAGTTTGGGCGAATTAATAATATTAGTCCTGCTATTGGAAGTTATCTAGAGGAAGCCGATGTGACAAAATGGGCTCGCTGTCATTTTCCGGGTTATAGGTATGATATTAACACCAACAATGCAGCTGAATCAATCAATGCTGCTTTGAGGACACCCAGAGAGTATCCAATAATTCCTTTGTTAGACAGCATCAGAGAAATGATGACACGCTGGTTTTATGAGAGTAGAGAGTTAAGTGCAAAGCATAAAGATCCTTTAACTGTTGAGGTGGAGAAAAAGATTTCAAGAAGAATAGTGAAAGGTAAATTCATGAACGGTTATTTGATGAGCAGATCGCAGATCCAGGTTAAAGGTAATGGAGTAGACTACATTGTTGACTTAGAAAGAAGGACTTGTTCATGTGGAAAGTTCAGCATCCAAAAACTCCCTTGTAGACATGCTATAAAAGGAGCTTTTGATATAGGCAAGGATCTATATCCTTATGCTGATGATGTGTATACCACTACTGCATGGAGATCGCAATATGAGGAAACTATTAATCCAATAGGTGTTCCTGAAGAAGAATGGCGAGTCCCACAGCATGTTGAAGATGCAAAAGTTCGACCACCTGAAACAAGAAGACATCCAGGACGGCGAAGAAAAAGAAGATATGAATCCGCTGAAGACAAGATAAAATCATCACAAAACTCACAAGGGTCAAAGAGACATAAGTGTGCGCGGTGTGGCAAAGAAGGGCATAACAGAACGACCTGTGATATCGTGATATAACAATGGTTAGTGCATCAACTTAAGATTCCTGTTTTTGAATTTTTGATTTCATTTATATTTACGGTACTCGTTATGTTTCAGGTAGCTTCTGGGTTGTGTTTCACGGTAGCTGCTTTTGAATGATGGTGTTTGATGGTTTTTATTTTCGATTAATAGACTCATTTGTTTTGAAATTCGTGGGTTGTGTTTCACGGCAGGACCTTTGTGATGAATGATGGTGTTTGATGGTTTTTATTTTCGATTAGTAGACTCATTTGTTTTGAAATTCATTGATGGTGTTTTCTTTCAATCAAACTTTCACTCATGTGTTTTGTAATTCCTTGTTGGAGTTTTCTTTCAATCAAACTTTCATTAAAACCAGAGTACAAAAAACAAGACTAACAAAAAGTGTTAAGCATAACAACAAAATACAGAAAGCAAAGACATCATATCATCTTCTTATAAAGTCAACACCGCATCCGGTTCATCTTTACCCGCGTCTTTGGGACTCAGTGTAGGATCAAATCCGGACACAACAGACTTTTGAGATAAGTGTCCTACTGTGTTCTTTAGATAGTCTTGTGTATCTACATTGAGGTCTATCAATAGATTACCTAAATCAAACAGTTCAACCTGTCAAAAATAAACAAAAAATAATGAAAGGCTTTAGTTAAACTTACAACACATAAATTATGACACATAAGGTTACAACACATAAATTATGTTTACAACATACACATACAAACAAGGATACAACAAAAAGGAAAGACCACACAACATATTACAATCGAACAAGGCTTTGAGCTACTTCTTACGTACCGAAGTTTTGGGCTTCACTCGTGATGGACTAGGATCCACTACTGGTGGCTTAGGATCCACTACTGCTGGCTTAGGATCCACTGCTGCTGGTCTGGATATCAAGGCCTTGATATCTGATACATCTTTCTCCAAAGTTAGCAATCGTTCTCCAAAGGTCTCTGTGAAGCTCTTGAAAGAAGAGTCAATCAACTCCTTAAAGAACCGCTTCATATCATCTCCACAAGAACAATGTGAAGTTGATGCTCTCTGATTTAAGACCATTCTTTTCCGTGTCTCTGCTCCATGGTCAACTAGCTTCTTCTTCCTCTTCTTCAAGCTAGACACTTCTGGGATATCAGCTTGCTTCTGACCACTCTCCTCTCCAACCGAAACTTCATTGTCCCCTCCAACAGTCTGAGATTGTTCCACACCAGCATCCTCAATGTTATCATCTTCCACACCATATCCTTCGACACTCTCCCAAATATGATCTCCAAAATCATAGTCAGATCTGATCAAAGCTTCCAAGTTGTCCACTTCACAATCTTCAATTTCATCACCCCTCAAAAATTCAATGGACTGCAATATATCAAAGTTTCCAGTGGAGGAAATGCATGAATAAACAACATCCTGACAAAACAAAAACAAAGAAACTAATTAAAAAAAAAACTCAATGTATTCGAATTTAAACTTAAAAGAAAAAAGAAGAAGTCAACTGACCTTGTGTCCAATTGATTTCTCTAAAAGGAGGAGCTCATCATATGATACTTTAGCAGCACCTTTCCAATTAGAGATTCGGCTAAGTGTAATCTCTGTGTCAATCTTCTCTCCCATAAGTTGTCCAATAAGAGGAATGGCTTCCATAACCCAAACTTGAAGAGCATATGAGAAACCATTGAGGATGTAACTAATGGGGTTCTTCAGTTTCTTTCTTGCTTCCACTATAGAGCTAACTAAATGGTCAAAAGCTACAAGACCCCAAGGATAAGTCCTAACCTTCTCTAGATCCATGACCAGCTTGATGTATGAATGTGGTATAGCTTTCTTCTCATCCTTAGCCACTACCAACCCAGCAATCACACAAACATACACAAACCGAATTCTATCTTCTTGTTTTCTCCATGATGGAGCTGCTTCAAGGTGGGTCTTCATCAAGTTTTGAATGGTAATGATACCACCTCTCTTCAACAATTTGCTCCAAAACCCATTATCATCTGTCCAACTCTCTGAATCATGACTGAAATCGGCTGAGTACTTAAGACCAGTAACTGCATGGAATTCTTGCATTGAGAATCTAAGCGGCTTCTTACCAAACACAAACCACAGCTCATGTCTTCTCTTAGTCACCAACTGCCTACACATGATGCTGTGTATCAACCGAGCTGAGTACCCAAGACCATTCTCATACAATGCAAATACAGATGCGAAAATTGGATCACCCTTCACAATCTCATACTCTTCTGGTAATGCCTTCTTGATTTTGTGTAAGATTGACATTCGACAAGTGTTATTTATCTGCCCAACTTGTGGCTCGCTTCCATCTTCCATAAGCCGTTTAGGGTACTTCTTTTCCATTCCTGCCGAGAAAAGTAAAAAATTATTTAGTATATATTAGCCAAAACTGAAATAAATCAACAAAGATAAAAGACTTCAATTTTGCAAAACAAAAAAAAACAGATTACTAAAAGTATGATTTATAAGTCCATAGAACCAATAGAGTCAGTCCATAAGCCCAATAGAACCAATAGAGTCCGTGATTCCAGATATATAAAACCCAAAAAATAATTCACAGTTGAATAAAAGGATTCACAAGTAACATACACAAACCTTTTTTATCTGGCAAAAAATGAAAACTAAGACTACTAATCATTAAGATGCAAACAGGAACTTGAAATAAAAAAAGAAAAGAACAAACGAGATACGATTTTNTCCACACCATATCCTTCGACACTCTCCCAAATATGATCTCCAAAATCATAGTCAGATCTGATCAAAGCTTCCAAGTTGTCCACTTCACAATCTTCAATTTCATCACCCCTCATAAATTCAATGGACTCCAATACATCAAAGTTTCCAGTGGAGGAAATGCATGGATAAACAACATCCTGACAAACAAAAACAAAGAAACCAATTCAAAAAAAAAACTCAATGTATTCGAATTTAAACTTAAAAGAAAAAAGAAGAAGTCAACTGACCTTGTGTCTAATTGATTTCTCTTAAAGGAAGAGCTCATCATATGATACTTTAGCAGCACCTTTCCAATTAGAGATTCGGCTAAGTGTAATCTCTGTGTCAATCTTCTCTCCCATAAGTTGTCCAATGAGAGGAATGGCTTCCATAACCCAAACTTGAAGAGCATATGAGAAACCATTGAGGATGTAACTAATGGGGTTCTTCAGTTTCTTTCTTGCTTCCACTATAGAGCTAACTAAATGGTCAAAAGCTACAAGACCCCAAGGATAAGTCCTAACCTTCTCTAGATCCATGACCAGCTTGATGTATGAATGTGGTATAGCTTTCTTCTCATCCTTAGCCACTACCAACCCAGCAATCACACAAACATACACAAACCGAATTCTATCTTCTTGTTTTCTCCATGATGGAGCTGCTTCAAGGTGGGTCTTCATCAAGTTTTGAATGGTAATGATACCACCTCTCTTCAACAATTTGCTCCAAAACCCATTATCATCTGTCCAACTCTCTGAATCATGACTGAAATCGGCTGAGTACTTAAGACCAGTAACTGCATGGAATTCTTGCATTGAGAATCTAAGCGGCTTCTTACCAAACACAAACCACAGCTCATGTCTTCTCTTAGTCACCAACTGCCTACACATGATGCTGTGTATCAACCGAGCTGAGTACCCAAGACCATTCTCATACAATGCAAATACAGATGCGAAAACTGGATCACCCTTCACAATCTCATACTCTTCTGGTAATGCCTTCTTGATTTTGTGTAAGATTGACATTCGACAAGTGTTATTTATCTGCCCAACTTGTGGCTCGCTTCCATCTTCCATAAGCCGTTTAGGGTACTTCTTTTCCATTCCTGCCGAGAAAAGTAAAAAATGAATTAGTATAAATTAGCCAAAACTGAAATAAATCAACAAAGATATGAGACTTCAATTTTGCAAAAAAAAAAAAAACAGATTACTAAAAGTATGATTTATAAGTCCATAGAACCAATAGAGTCAATCCATAAGCCCAATAGAACCAATAGAGTCAAACACTAAAGATTACTAAAGCTATGATTTAAGAAGAAAAAAAATCTGTTTTTGTTTATTAATCATTTGGATGCAACATACGCAAAAAGGAAGCAAACCGTGAGATGATGCTTACTCAATTTCTTGAGATAATGTATTTGTGTAAATATAATGCTTATAAGGTCAACAAACAAGATATAATTCCTACCAAACAAGCATTTAGTTTAAGAAAATACAGATTACTAAAGCTATGATTTAAGAACAAAAAAACTTTGTTTATTAATCATTTAGATGCAACACATGATTTTAAAAACAATAACATATGCAAAATGGAACCAAACCGTGATTCCAGATATATAAAACCCAAAAAATAATTCACAGTTGAATAAAATGATTCACAAGTAACATACGCAAACCTTTTAAGTGCAAAGCATAAATGAAAACTAAGACTACTAATCATTTAGATGCAAACAGGAACTTGAAAAAAAAAAAAGAACAAACGAGATACGATTTTAAAAAAAAAATCACGGTTCTTACTTGTATCAGAATCTGATGGTGCTTTTGTTGAGGACATTGACAAAAGCTCCTTATGATCCAATTCTGCTCTCAGCCAAGGTCAATCTCTGACAAATATAATTGACTGCAAAGAGAATATAAAGAGGGTCATGACTGATATAGAGAAGCAGTCAATAAATCCATATGATTAATGCAAACTTTCTCAAACACAGCTAAAATCAAGAGATGTATGCAAACTTTTTAACTAAATGATGATAAAAACAAAACAATGTTACAATCTGTTGCTGCTACAAGTGTGGATACGCTTCAATCAACACCCTAATCACTCATATCTAAGCTCATATCACCCTACTTAGAATCAAACAAACTAAGAAAAAGAAAAAATGAAGAACTCATAAGAAAAAGCAAGAGATTGAAGCAAACTTTTTCACTAACCTTATCGTTCACAAAAAATGTTCACTACTGTTCCCATCATCACTCTTGTTCTTGTTAACTAGCTTTATCGATCTTGTTTCATCAACCCTGGTACACAATTTACACTTTAAAGTCAATAGAAAACAAAAAATAATAATCCACAAGCTAAAAAAATCAAGAATTATATGGTCAATATGCTAAACGGATCTAAAACTATGATGTTCTATAAAAACCTTTGATGTTCATTTGAATTCTGGATTGAAATAGAGATTACAAAAGAAAAAAGTTAAAAACTAGCAAAAAAATTCCACAATTAAACATACCAAATTCGATAAATATGGAGTCATGATTAAGAGAAATCCAAACTGAACATTTGATAATTTACTTATCATTGGACAATTCTAGATTGAAATCGAGATTAAACAAGGACAAAATTTAAACATGCAAAAAAAAATACACAAATTAACTTACCCAATTCGATCGACAAGGAGCAATAGAGAAGAGAAATTCAACCGGATTGAGCTTGAGATAGTGAAGAGGAGACCACCAAAACGACTAAGAAGCAGATGGATAGACGGCGGAAGACGGTGAAGAAATCGGCGGAGGATGGTGAAGATGGAGAGAGATGGTGACGATTGAGAAAGACGACGGTGAGATGGTCAAGATGGAACGACGGTGAGATGGTGACGATGGTGAGAGACGACGGTGAGATGGTGACGACGAGATTGTCACGATGGTGAGATACGGCGGAAGGGTTTGTCGCGATTACCTTCATTAGTTTCCAATCGTGAAATTAAACCTTATTTTGTCATAACCCAAAACAACAATTTAGGCCCACTCGATGAAGCCCAAAACCTTTTTTTTGGTTTCGGTTTTATGAAGAAGAAAAAACAGGAGAGAAATATATGAAATATATCCCGATTAATCTATGTTTTTTTAATTTCAGGAGACAAAAAATCTACAAAATATATCTGAAAAAACAATTAAGGGCATAATTGGCTAATTTTATATCATAAAACCTATTTGGCCAAACTTTTGAAAAAAAAATGTAGATGGCCAAATTTTTGGAAAAAGATCCTTTATTTATAATTTTCCCATAATAATATCCGCATCTTAACTACATAATCATTTATTATTTTTAATAAAACAAAAGATCAGACAAACATTTACGGAGGGCCCGTCTCCTCCGCCAAGCCATGTAGGCAAGACTTCCACAGGATAAATATCCCCAGAGACCAAGAACATCCTTAATTGGATGTTACTCGCAAACAAACTCTACTTAGTCTACTATCCTAGGATCAAAACATTTATTAAAAAAAATCAAAAATCCCTTAGGAAATTAGATAGATGACATAAAAAAAAAATCAAAGCTTGTTAAAGAATGGATTTTCATCATGGAAATTAGTGATTATCCTCAAATACATAGTTATTTTAAATATATGAAGGAATTTTATATTTTTTAATAACTACTTAAATGAGTATTCTCGTACAAATTTCAAATGTAAACAAAACAGTTGGATTTGAAAATTTTGAATATATTTTTTTATTAAAATAATATATAATAAACTTTTGAATGTATTTCATCTAAATACAAATTAAAATCTTAAAACAAACTTTGTTAAATAGCTCCACTAATTATATATTAGATATCTTTCAATAAGTCTTCCAACTGGTTTTAAAAGTCCACGAACACTCTCCACCAATTATTTCCTCACTACAAACAAAACAATTTCGAAAAAAGAATGATAGATGGAATAAGGGTCAGAAAAACAAATGACATTTAAAAAAAACAATCAAAATAAGGGTCAGATTTTGCGGTCTCTTCACTACGTAATAAGTCAACTAGTTTGTTTTGTCATTTTTTTTGGTGTCAATTTTATCTTGTAAAAGTATTAATACGCATTTACGTGAATATCATGAAAGTCGTCTTCTCCTTACAAAATCACAAAAACCGACCACACAAATAGTCCAAAAGACCTTGACTTTGAACAATTCTACTTCATTATTCGTTGAGAGAGCATAAAAAGATGTCCATACTTAGACTTCCTTAAACTCAAATCTTATCTTTTACTTCATAAAATCAAAGTCAAAAGTTCAAGATACTCCCCATGGGCATATCAAGATTCATAACCTCCTTCATGCTTTTGCTCTTTCTAATTCTATCATCAAACATTTTTAAATGTTCTGTTCCTGTTGACGCCACAACAGCAGCAAAATTCACATTCAAAGGTTTCAAAGGAAACCAAACGGCAATTCAAACAGAAGGAGCTTCGACAATCCAACACGACAATGGTCTTCTTAGGCTAACTAATCGGACCCACAACGCCACTGGAACAGCGTTTTACCGCGAACCGATTAGATTGCGTGACTACACCAACTCAACCAAATTCAAACTATGTTCCTTTAGCTCCTCTTTTGTCTTTGTCATAAACCCTTCAAGTCCCGGAAACGGTGGTTTTGGATTCACGTTCACACTTTCTCCGACCCCTAATCGTCCCGGAGCCGAATCAGCTCAGTATTTAGGGCTTTTGAACAGATACAACAACGGGAACCAATCCAATCACGTGTTCGCTTTGGAATTCGACACGGTACAAGGATTTAAAGACGGTGCCGACAGAAGAGGAAACCACATCGGTCTTAATTTCAACAATCTCTCCTCCGATGTTCAAGAGCCGCTCATCTATTACGAGACCGCTGATCGAAAAGAGGATTTTCAGCTCGATAGCGGCGAACCAATCAGAGTTCACGTCGACTACGACGGATCCAGCGAAATCTTAAACGTTACAATCTATCCAACGCGACTAGAGTCAAAACCCGAAAAGCCTCTGATCTCGCGGCGAGTTTCGGAGCTGACGGGGATCGTGGAGGAGGAAATGTACGTAGGGTTCACAGCCGCGACTGGGAAAGACCAGTCTAGTGCTCACTATGTAATGGGTTGGAGTTTTGCTAGCTGTGGAGAAAACCCAAAGGCGGACTGGCTTCATCTCGAGCAACTTCCTGATCCTCCACCTCCAAATACAAGCTTGCGTCACAAGAAAGGTTACACTTCTCAAGTCGTTGCTTTGATTGTAGCGTTATCGGTCGTTACAGTGGTCTTGCTTGTGTTACTGTTTGTATTTGTCATGTACAAAAGGCAAATCCAAGAGGATGAGATTTTAGAGGATTGGGAGATTGATTATCCTCATAGATTCAAATACAGAGATCTCTACTTAGCAACGAAGAGATTCAAAGAGAGTGAGATCATTGGTACTGGAGGATTTGGGATTGTTTACAGAGGAAACCTATCTTCTTCGGGTCCGATCGCAGTGAAGAAGATAACTTCAAATAGCTTACAAGGTGTTAGAGAATTTGTAGCAGAGATCGAGAGTTTAGGAAGGTTAGGTCACAAAAACCTCGTGAATCTTCAAGGATGGTGTAAACACAAAAACGACCTTTTGTTAGTTTACGATTATGTCCCCAACGGGAGCCTCGACTCGCTGCTGTACAAAACACCGAGAAGAAACGGCGTCGTTATGCCGTGGGACGTACGTTTCGAGATCATAAAGGGAATCGCGTCAGGTCTGTTGTATCTTCACGAAGAATGGGAACAAATTGTGATTCATAGAGACGTGAAAGCTAGCAATGTTCTTATTGATGAAGATATGAACGCTAAATTGGGGGATTTTGGACTCGCTAGGCTTTATATATGAACGCGGAACGCTATCGCAAACCACGAAAGTCGTTGGTACTTTAGGTTACATGGCGCCTGAGCTGACACGTAACGGCAAAGGCTCAACCGCGTCTGACGTTTTCGCGTTTGGCGTTTTGTTGTTAGAAATCGTTTGTGGGAATAGACCAACGAACTCAGTTGGGGACTTCTTCTTAGCTGATTGGGTCATGGAGTTTCACACAAATGGTGGGATACTTAGCGCCGTGGATCAGAAACTCGGATCTAGCTTCAATGGTATAGAGGCTAAATTAGCTCTTGCTGTTGGACTACTATGTTGTCATCAGAAACCAAAATCTCGACCATCGATGAGAACGGTGCTTAAATATTTAAACGGTGAAGAGGATGTTCCACGGATTGATGAAAATTGGGGATTCTCAGATTCTTCGAGGGATGATCTTGGAATAAGTGTTGTAGGTTATGTTTCATCCGATAGAGCCTCGACCTCGAATACTTTCTCGTCTTGCTCGGAGGTTTCTTCAAGCTCATATCGTTAGTACTGGTAGATAGTTTTATGCATAGCACTTCTAGTATAGCTTGCTTTTTAAATAACAGAGACGTTGTTAACTTGTTATGGTCTTTATTAATACTTACCGCTTGATGTTGCGCAATCTTAATTTCACATGTTTGAAAATTGTGTAACAATTTTAACCAATGGAATCGTTAAAACAGAAGTAATGCTAAGGAACGAACGAACTACAATCTTATTTAGTTTGATATCTTAAACTCAGATGTATATAACTATATATAGGATGCGTTGTCGATTATGTCTTATTATGGTCTAGTGGAACCCATTATGATGAGTGATATAGCCATATAGGGGTTGATTGTACAAATTCACATTCACATAGCAAACAAATATCTTATTCCAATGAAAACAAATTACATTATTCCGTTTAGTTCGCTTTTCTAGTCGACTACGACTTTGATTGGTGGCTATGTCAAAAAGACAATATAGTCCTAACATGATGACTCGTTCTTTAAACTTTGATGTAATTAAAGTGTGAATACCTGGCATGCGATGAGAGATTGATATTTGAGACTTTACGAAATGAGATTGACAGAAGATAAGACTAACATGTCCGTCCGTTCCATATTCTTTCCATACGTAACAGCTTGATTGGATCATTTTTATAGCATTTTCAAGAGAAGGAAATAGAAAATNCGGATCCAGCGAAATCTTAAACGTTACAATCTATCCGACGCGACTAGAGTCAAAACCCGAAAAGCCTCTGATCTCGCGGCGAGTTTCAGAGCTGACGGGGATCGTGGAGGAGGAAATGTACGTAGGGTTCACAGCCGCGACTGGGAAAGACCAGTCTAGTGCTCACTATGTAATGGGTTGGAGTTTTGCTAGCTGTGGAGAAAACCCAAAGGCGGACTGGCTTCATCTCGAGCAACTTCCTGATCCTCCACCTCCAAATACAAGCTTGCGTCACAAGAAAGGTTACACTTCTCAAGTCGTTGCTTTGATTGTAGCGTTATCGGTCGTTACAGTGGTCTTGCTTGTGTTACTGTTTGTATTTGTCATGTACAAAAGGCAAATCCAAGAGGATGAGATTTTAGAGGATTGGGAGATTGATTATCCTCATAGATTCAAATACAGAGATCTCTACTTAGCAACGAAGAGATTCAAAGAGAGTGAGATCATTGGTACTGGAGGATTTGGGATTGTTTACAGAGGAAACCTATCTTCTTCGGGTCCGATCGCAGTGAAGAAGATAACTTCAAATAGCTTACAAGGTGTTAGAGAATTTGTAGCAGAGATCGAGAGTTTAGGAAGGTTAGGTCACAAAAACCTCGTGAATCTTCAAGGATGGTGTAAACACAAAAACGACCTTTTGTTAGTTTACGATTATGTCCCCAACGGGAGCCTCGACTCGCTGCTGTACAAAACACCGAGAAGAAACGGCGTCGTTATGCCGTGGGACGTACGTTTCGAGATCATAAAGGGAATCGCGTCAGGTCTGTTGTATCTTCACGAAGAATGGGAACAAATTGTGATTCATAGAGACGTGAAAGCTAGCAATGTTCTTATTGATGAAGATATGAACGCTAAATTGGGGGATTTTGGACTCGCTAGGCTTTATATATGAACGCGGAACGCTATCGCAAACCACGAAAGTCGTTGGTACTTTAGGTTACATGGCGCCTGAGCTGACACGTAACGGCAAAGGCTCAACCGCGTCTGACGTTTTCGCGTTTGGCGTTTTGTTGTTAGAAATCGTTTGTGGGAATAGACCAACGAACTCAGTTGGGGACTTCTTCTTAGCTGATTGGGTCATGGAGTTTCACACAAATGGTGGGATACTTAGCGCCGTGGATCAGAAACTCGGATCTAGCTTCAATGGTATAGAGGCTAAATTAGCTCTTGCTGTTGGACTACTATGTTGTCATCAGAAACCAAAATCTCGACCATCGATGAGAACGGTGCTTAAATATTTAAACGGTGAAGAGGATGTTCCACGGATTGATGAAAATTGGGGATTCTCAGATTCTTCGAGGGATGATCTTGGAATAAGTGTTGTAGGTTATGTTTCATCCGATAGAGCCTCGACCTCGAATACTTTCTCGTCTTGCTCGGAGGTTTCTTCAAGCTCATATCGTTAGTACTGGTAGATAGTTTTATGCATAGCACTTCTAGTATAGCTTGCTTTTTAAATAACAGAGACGTTGTTAACTTGTTATGGTCTTTATTAATACTTACCGCTTGATGTTGCGCAATCTTAATTTCACATGTTTGAAAATTGTGTAACAATTTTAACCAATGGAATCGTTAAAACAGAAGTAATGCTAAGGAACGAACGAACTACAATCTTATTTAGTTTGATATCTTAAACTCAGATGTATATAACTATATATAGGATGCGTTGTCGATTATGTCTTATTATGGTCTAGTGGAACCCATTATGATGAGTGATATAGCCATATAGGGGTTGATTGTACAAATTCACATTCACATAGCAAACAAATATCTTATTCCAATGAAAACAAATTACATTATTCCGTTTAGTTCGCTTTTCTAGTCGACTACGACTTTGATTGGTGGCTATGTCAAAAAGACAATATAGTCCTAACATGATGACTCGTTCTTTAAACTTTGATGTAATTAAAGTGTGAATACCTGGCATGCGATGAGAGATTGATATTTGAGACTTTACGAAATGAGATTGACAGAAGATAAGACTAACATGTCCGTCCGTTCCATATTCTTTCCATACGTAACAGCTTGATTGGATCATTTTTATAGCATTTTCAAGAGAAGGAAATAGAAAATATACTAAAGAAAAATATTGTGATTGCCCAATTATTTGAAGAAGCGATTCAAAATTATTATGATATGAGCTTGGTAGGTTGATGGTTTCACTTTCATAACACAACGACAAGTACTGAACTACGAACCAATGCCTCAGTTTATGTCCAGGTTCATGATGGGCTGCCAATAATTAGAAACATGTATTTGAAAAGAAAGCGTAGAAATTTGCAATTGGCTAGCGTTTAGAAGAACCAATGATTTCGTTATGAACATTACTGAATTTTCATAACACAACCCTTTAATTATTATTAAAAACAATTTTATAATTCACTTGTTTTGTTAATGTGATACGTGTTAATAACTTAATATGCTCCAGATACACCGTGCATCTTGTTTTATACGTGATTCCTTGTATAGAACCATGAATCAGACTATCATCACTATCCTACAAGTTAATTACGCCAACCAAACTAATGAAAACTATATATAATACAATAGCTTGACGCTATGGTTGAGTTAATTAACGTGCTTACTTGCTCATCGTCTTATCTATGATCATGATTATAATATTTACTTAATAAGTGGAGTTTTTTGAAGTATAGTTTTCATGTACTTGCTTATTAACTTACGTAAGATATACGTAAGTTTAATACTTTATAAAGTAATTTGGGATCATTAATTTTCTCAAACAATGCCTAAACAAGAGGAGACGCTTCAGCTGATAACAAATTAAATTTGCTTATACAAAATCAATTTTACGCCTTTTTATATATAGAAGACGAACTCTTGCCATAAGTCACACACTCTATCTCCTCTCTCTCTATCTCTCAAAAGATCTCTGGCGACGTTTTAACGGCGGTGAAAAATGCGGAGGTTTACGGCGGTTAATTCACTACTGAAACGGAACAATTATCTTCTTCAGCGCCATGGCTTCTCACAGACAGTTGCTCAGAGAACAACCTCCGATCGTGAGACCGAGACAAAACTTCCGAAAATGCCCCCTTTCAGTTATTCTCCGTCGCCATACGACGGTCCATCCACCGCAGAGATCATAGCAAAGCGGCGAGAGTTCCTCAGCCCCGCTCTGTTTCACTTCTACAACACACCAGTAAAACGACGCCGCTTTTAACCTCCCTTCATTAAAACGAAACCCTTTTGTTTTCCAGCGACTAGGTTTGCTTACTCTGTTTTTTTTTTTTTTTGACTGTTGTTGATGATAACAGTTAAACATTGTGGAGGGAAAGATGCAGTATGTGTTCGACGAGACGGGGCGGAGATATTTAGATGCTTTCGGAGGCATAGCTACTGTTTCGTGCGGCCATAGCCATCCCGAAGTAGTTAACTCCGTCATCAAACAACTAAAGCTTATTCAACACTCCACCATCCTTTACCTTAACCACACCATCTCAGATTTTGCTGAAGCCCTCGTCTCCAATCTTCCCGGAGATCTCAAGGTAAAAAAAGTAGAAATATTTTTGAGTTGTGTAACTAATAATTAAGGTTTTTATTGTAGTAGGGTTTGTCGATGACTTCACCAGCAAGGCAAAAGGCATATAACCGTGTCAGTGTGTTTATTATGTAGGTAGTGTTTTTCACTAATTCGGGTACGGAGGCGAATGAGCTAGCGATGATGATGGCTAGGCTGTATACAGGATGTAACGACATCGTTTCGCTTAGGAACTCTTATCATGGAAACGCAGCTGCTACTATGGGAGCTACTGCTCAGTCCAATTGGAAATTCAACGTCGTTCAGGTTCTTTTCCCTTTCAATCTCAAAAATGTTAACAGAGACCATGGAACTTTCAATTCCGTTTCTTGGCTACATATTTTAAATTTGTAGGTCTAATTGTTATGTACTAATTAATCATCAACTTTGTAACAGAGTGGAGTTCATCACGCCATAAATCCAGATCCTTACAGAGGAGTATTTGGATCCGACGGTGAAAAGTATGCAAGTGATGTTCAAGACCTTATCCAATTCGGAACATCCGGCCAAGTTGCCGGTTTCATCGGTGAATCTATCCAGGCGAGATGACTATGCATTTTTTTACAAAATTAATTTATTGTTTTAAATATGCATGTATGTATTTAATAATGTAGCTGATGTTTTGAAATAGGGAGTTGGAGGAATCGTAGAGCTAGCTCCCGGATACTTACCTGCGGTGTACGACACTGTGAGGAGAGCCGGAGGAGTTTGCATTGCTGACGAAGTCCAATCCGGTTTCGCTCGTACCGGAACCAATTTCTGGGGATTCCAGTCCCATGGTGTTGTCCCTGACATCGTCACCATGGCTAAGGTTCACCATTATCATTCAACATCATGGTCCATTCATGATGCATCATTAATATCATTAATATTATCATTTACAGGGTATTGGTAACGGTATACCACTTGGAGCGGTTGTGACAACACCGGAGATCGCCGGCGTTTTAAGCCGTCGGAGTTACTTTAATACCTTCGGCGGAAACCCAATGTGCACGGCAGCTGGTCACGCAGTCCTTAGAGTTATTCACGAAGAGAAGCTCCAAGAGAACGCTTTGCTCGTTGGCTCACATCTCAAACGTAGACTTACACTTCTCAAAAATAAACACGAACGTGAGTTCTTTCTCGTCCAAACTAAACACATACTGTATATGTTTAATTTTGTTCCTTTTTTTTGGTTGAAATCTTATATCTTTCCTCTAATGTGTTTAGTCATCGGAGACGTGAGAGGAAGAGGATTGATGCTTGGAGTTGAGTTTGTCAGCGACCGTGACTTAAAGACTCCTGCTAAAACAGAGACCCTTCATTTAATGGACCAACTGAAAGGTTAGTTGTGTTCAATACTAAACCAAACCGGTCCGATCCATAACAGATTTGGTGACTACTTTCTAAGCACAATTTAAAAAAAATATTTCACTCATCCTATCCGAAGCTACTTATGCATTTAATATGAATCTTTTGGTAACAAGAAATGGGAGTGTTGGTGGGGAAAGGTGGATTCTATGGGAACGTCTTCAGAATCACTCCTCCTCTCTGCTTTACCCTCTCCGACGCTGGTTAGCTCCATAGACTTTGATGTTCAAATAGGATTCTTCAATTCCATTCTTCTATATCCTAACTATCTTTAGAACCTTTACTATTGTAGATTTCCTTGTGGATGTGATGGATCACGCTATGTCGAAGATGTGATGTACTGTCTTTATCTGATCATTCACCCTTGTGTATAAATAACACAATACAAAATGTATTGGTTTTTACCAAATTATCTTACATAAGTAATTAAGTGTACTACTTGTTACACTTGGTTGAACCTATAAATTAAAAGTCACTGTTACATTATCCGAATGATATACGAGCCAATATATAAGACATATAATAATCCGACATTTCGAGTTTTGAGTAAATTTCAATGATAAACCCGTGGGGTAAAGCGGGTGGTCATCAAGGGCAAGGTGACGGGAGTTGCGGCGGAGTAGGTAGACGACATCCGAAGAGTTGCCGTGATCGCTGAGGCTAGACTTGTCAGCACGAAGTTGAGTTCTTCAAGTAAGCTCAGTGTCTTTCCCATGCATCAAAACGAATATCTGTGTTTTCTCAATTCCGAAGTCAAAGAGAGAGAGCGAGATACATGTGTGGTCTTTTCCTACTGACCTTGAAGCTGGCCTTTGATGTTGTTATTCAGACAAACAAACTGATTATAGTTCTTTAAACTCTTTATTCAACTTTTACTTCCCTTTCATTTATGTACTTCCCTTTGAGATGAAAAAAAATACTATATCTAAGTAGTAATGGTCATTAGAAAAAAAAAAACAAATATAATGATCATTACGATGGAATCAAAAATATTAACTGATTAAATGATGACATGATTTTTTAGTAAATTAACATGATGAGATAAACTATTTTTTAAAAAGGTTTTTTATTATTATAAACTGTAAACAATTTATATAAACTGTGTTCTAGAAAACTAAATATCAGTCGATTCTTTTAAATTCGAGCACCAAAGATCAGATCGTGGATCCTTAGAAAAATACATTAAATCTATAAAATTTCACAAATTTTGAATGGATGCAAATATAAACGGGCACATATCGGTGGTTTGATGTGTATATACTAAACGGTTGTAGGGTAATTTTTTTGCCAAGCTCCATATAGGAATGAAGGTAGCAGGCTCTTTGTTATAAGGAGTTTATGTATAATTTAGCCAAAAAGGACAAATTGGGACAATATATATATATATATATAAATATAATAAACTAACAATAAAAATAAATTTGTCCTTCTGAAGCGATGTTTCTTGTTTTCACAGTTAAGTAGATTCGCTAAGTGTGTGCACGCATATGATGATCTCTACTTGCCCCGTTGTACCTATACGGAATGATAAATGTTCTATCGTAGTAGGGGGTATTTAAAGAGTGTATGGGGGTTATATAAGTCACACGTAACACTGAACAGAGCTTCTGATGAAAGTCACAACTACAATTCAGAGAGCTTACGTAGCTGTACTTTTCTCTCTCAAACGTTTCAGTTGTACTTTGTGTCGTTTCTCTGCTACTCTTTGAATCTATATCTCACTGTAATTACACAACATATAAAGTGACCGTGGGAGAGAGTTAAGGTTTGATTAGAGCTATGACTTTTAGAGTTCTTTTTCTTTGGCAGTTTTTTTTTGTATTTTATATATGGACATAAATCATGATCAGAACAAAAATCAGGTTTAAGTTGCATTTGAATTTGTAATGATCACGTTAATTAATTAGTCGGTTCATGTTTACATTTTTCTCCATGATGCATACAAAATTTTCAGTTTGTCATATATTTAACATACAAACTGTAGTATATCAAATTTAAATTCCAAATTTCTTACCTTAAAAACATATAGGATACAATTTTTAAGTAGAAAATTTTATTCTTAAACATAACATTAAAGTGTGTAATTAATTAGAGTGGATATTTTTTTTCATCTCAAAGAGGGTAAAACTAAAAACGGAAAGAAGAAAAAAAGAATGAGAGAGAGAGAGAGAGAGAAGAGAAGTGGAAAGAAAACGCAAATATGCATTGAAGACTTTCCCTTTGTCTCTCTCTCTTGACAAAATCCCAATTTTCGCATCCTCCTCACTTTCTCTCCTTTTCCTTTTCTCTTCTGCCGCCACCACCACCACCACCACCACCACTGTTGTTTAATTCGCCGCCGCTTCCAACATCAATCGCCGTCGTAGCCATCATCGTTCACCATCCTCCGCTTCTCTAGATTCTTAGAGTTTCCGCTGCCGCTTCTCTGTCTCATCTGGGAAGGGATTTTTTTTTCCCCCGAGCTGGATTCTTTGCTCCTGCGCCGCTGGTGCAGCGGCTTTGTTGATTGATCTGGATTTCTCTCTCCGTCTTCGCTTCTATTTTTTATTGTCGCTTCTCTCCCAATCCAATACAAAATAAATAGTTAGGGCTAAGGATTTGATTTGCGTGATTCCGTGTTAATTCGGGGGGTGTGTTCTCCGATTTGGATGGCATTAGGAGACTTAATGGTGTCTCGGTTCTCGCAATCTTCTGTTTCTTTGGTCTCTAATCACCGATACGACGATGACTGTGTCTCTAGTCACGATGACGGTGATTCGCGGAGGAAGGATTCTGAGGCTAAGAGCAGTAGTAGCTACGGGAATGGTACAACTGAGAGAGCCGCCACCGCCACCAGTATGGCTTACTTGCCTCAGACTATTGTGCTCTGCGAGCTTCGACATGACGCATCCGAGGCTTCTTCTCCCTTGGGGACTTCGGAGATTGTATTTCACCCCAAATGGCGGCTTAAAGAACGAGTAAGTTTTCGATCCAACATTTTCTGTTAGCTGCAAGTATGGTAAGACTAGCTTGTGGATTTGATCCTTTATGTTTAGTGCAACTGATGATATAGAAGGACTACATTTATCTAGAATTCATGATACAGTCTGCTATTGTTTCCTAACTATGTTGGGTGATGTTATTGGAGTAATGTTATGTTAGCGTTTTTATTGCGGAGATGAACCTTGAAGATACATGTTTTCGTTTCATTTCAATCTCAGTGTCTCCTCAGAAAGTTTTTTTTATTTAATTTCTCGTAAGCTAAATCAGGCATTTATTGGATCTGATTGCTAGGGGGAATCCTTGTAAGTCTGATATTCTTTGTTGGCTTAAATGATTCTTCTTTGCAGATGAAAACCGGATGTGTAGCTTTAGTTCTGTGTTTGAACATCACTGTTGATCCGCCGGATGTTATAAAGATATCTCCATGTGCTAGAATCGAGGCCTGGATAGGTTGAACCTTGGCCAACTCAATCCTATTACAATCTTTCTTTTGCGTGTTTATCCTTTTTCTTTATCACCACACTCAATATTTTTTCTCTTTCCTTTTCCCTGATTGCAGATCCATTTTCCATGGCACCGCCTAAAGCTCTTGAGACAATTGGAAAGAACTTGAGCACTCAGTATGAGAGATGGCAACCAAGGGTAATGCTTTATTTTCCTGAACCCTTCCATTGCTATTTTGTTAAGTTACGCTTTTCGTATTTATTTTATGATTTTTTTTCAGGCTCGGTATAAGGTTCAACTAGATCCGACGGTAGATGAGGTGAGGAAGCTATGCTTGACTTGTCGGAAATATGCAAAAACCGAGAGAGTTCTATTCCATTATAATGGGCATGGTGTGCCAAAGCCTACAGCTAATGGTGAAATTTGGGTATTCAACAAGGTCTGCTTTTACTAACGGTTTCTTTTCTCTACTATGTTCTTTTTCCTTTTCGTCGGTTACCACATGCTAATTGATCATGTGTTTGCGCAGAGTTATACACAGTACATTCCCTTGCCAATCAGTGAGCTTGATTCCTGGTTGAAGACACCCTCCATCTACGTTTTTGACTGCTCTGCTGCTAGGATGATTCTTAATGCCTTTGCTGAGGTAAAGTAAACAACCACATCTTCCTGTCGAGTTTAGGACTTGATTCTGCAATTGTGGTTCCATATGATGATGAAATTCATTTACTCTTTATGGCAGCTTCATGATTGGGGTTCTTCTGGTTCCTCTGGATCCTCAAGGGACTGCATTATACTTGCTGCTTGTGATGTACATGAGACACTTCCTCAGAGCGTTGAATTCCCAGCTGATGTTTTTACGTCTTGCCTCACAACGCCCATTAAAATGGCGTTGAAATGGTAAATCCTCTTTCCATCTCTGACTGTCTTTGCGTACCCAGATGTCATGTTTTCTTGCTACAAAATGTATTTTAAGTTCCGTCTAGCTAGTTTATAGAATCTTAGCTAGCATGTTCTTGCTTCACACGAGGTAACATCCAAATTTTTTGGCATAAGTGTTTCCGATGAGACCAAAGATGGATCAAAGTGTTTTAGTTAGAAGACGTTATGCATATGTTTTAGTATTTTGCGGTGAGTAAAGCAGCATATCATGAGAACTGTGAAATAATCAGGACTGATAATTACCTTTAGCTGCCAAAATACTTTGCGTATGAAAGTTTACTGATGCATGATTTGCAACTTCTTTTCGGTCTTGGCTAAGTATTTCTGATGAGACCAAAAGATTCATGATATCATTTTGAATGAAGTCTTCTCTTTCTATAATACTTATTCTATAACTCATTGACACTGAGGCTGTGAGTTCTGGGCTTCTTCTTGACCCTTTTTCCATTAAATAGATTACTGTTCTATGTTGAATGCTGTTGATTTGAACAATGCAGTTCAGTTTAGCTTGCAGCTTTCACAAGAGGCTTTCCATTGCAGGTTCTGCAGGCGTTCTCTTCTGAAAGAAATCATCGATGAATCACTTATTGACAGGATTCCAGGCCGGCAAAACGACCGTAAGACGTTGTTAGGGGAGTTGAACTGGATATTCACAGCAGTGACGGATACAATTGCATGGAATGTGCTACCTCATGGTATTTCTCAAAACTTTTTGCATAGTGTATCAAGGTCAAACATCTTTAATTCAACTTCTTTACCGTGTTCCTCATGAATGTTAGTTTTACCCTGCAGAACTTTTCCAGAGATTATTCAGACAGGACTTGTTGGTCGCTAGCCTTTTCCGAAATTTTTTACTCGCTGAGAGAATAATGCGGTCTGCAAACTGTAATCCAATATCTCACCCTATGCTGCCTCCTACGCATCAACATCATATGTGGTATTCAACAAGAACCAGATTCTCTGTTATATAAACTGTTATGTGTCTAGATTTTGCCTCAGCTAGCCGTTACATGCGCTTCAGGGATGCATGGGACATGGCTGCTGAAATCTGTCTTTCTCACCTTCCCCAACTTGTTGTAGACCCAAGCGCAGAGTTCCAGGTTTGTTTGTCTTGTATAGTTACCTTGCATTGTATATAAAACGACACTTGTGTTTCTGATAATACTTTTTCCTATCCTTTTTGTAGCCAAGTCCCTTTTTTACTGAGCAACTGACAGCTTTTGAGGTGTGGCTGGATCATGGATCTGAGCATAAGAAGCCACCGGAACAGTTGCCTATTGTCCTTCAGGTGCCTAGATTTCTGTACCCATTTCCCTTTTTGCTGAGAGAGAGATCCATATTCATTTATCATTTTCGGAACTCTTGGTTTTGTGTGGATATGGTTTAGGAATATTCTTTGGTTCCTTCAGGACGTTTTAGAATAGTTTTGTTTGCATATTGCCATTATAGCATATTCATAGAATCTGATTTGTTTCAGGTGTTACTTAGCCAGTGTCATCGGTTTCGTGCTCTTGTACTTCTTGGAAGATTTCTTGATATGGGTTCATGGGCTGTGGATCTGGTATACGTCCTTAAATTAATTCTCTTTACCGTAAGCTTACACATAGTTTCTCTTTGTTATCATGTGTATGTCTTTACACACGTAATTCTTTTAGGCCTTGTCTGTTGGAATATTCCCATATGTGCTGAAGCTTCTGCAAACGACAACGAATGAGCTAAGACAGATTCTGGTTTTCATATGGACAAAAATTCTTGCACTGGATAAGGTAGATATCTCATATTCCATGAGCTATTTTCTGGGAGAATGATGCTGGTTTGTCACTATTTTTTATTCGGCAAATTTATGCTAGTTTTTCTGTGGCTGTCTTCTTAGTGTGCATCTGTTGTTTATTGAGCATGCCATTGATGGGAAAAACTGTCTGTATTTTATTCTGACATAAATTCTGAATGGCGTATATTCACTACCTAATATTTCTCTGCATCTTTTATATCATATCCGTGGACATCAAATCAAGTTGCTTATCTATGGCCATCACACTTTCGGGATGCATTAGCGTTCTCGTTTCAGTCTTGGAGTATTTCAACATTGATTGGTCTCTCTTTATTTTCAGTCTTGTCAAATTGATCTTGTGAAAGATGGCGGACATACATATTTCATACGATTCCTAGATAGCTCGGGTGCATTTCCAGAACAACGAGCTATGGCTGCTTTTGTTCTGGCTGTCATTGTTGACGGACATCGACGAGGCCAGGAAGCATGTCTTGAAGCTAATTTAATTGGTGTTTGTCTGGGGCACCTCGAAGCATCCAGACCAAGTGATCCACAGCCAGAACCATTGTTTCTACAATGGCTTTGTCTTTGTCTTGGAAAGTTGTGGGAAGATTTTATGGAGGCCCAAATAATGGGCAGGGAAGCAAATGCTTTTGAAAAGTTGGCACCTCTGCTTTCCGAGCCCCAACCTGAGGTGAAGCTCAGATTTCTGTATAATGTCCTTCGTGT
>NC_025699.1:3466937-3472642 GCF_000633955.1 Camelina sativa | reverse complement strand
CTAGATAGCTCGGGTGCATTTCCAGAACAACGAGCTATGGCTGCTTTTGTTCTGGCTGTCATTGTTGACGGACATCGACGAGGCCAGGAAGCATGTCTTGAAGCTAATTTAATTGGTGTTTGTCTGGGGCACCTTGAAGCATCCAGACCAAGTGATCCACAGCCAGAACCATTGTTTCTACAATGGCTTTGTCTTTGTCTTGGAAAGTTGTGGGAAGATTTTATGGAGGCCCAAATAATGGGCAGGGAAGCAAATGCTTTTGAAAAGTTGGCACCTCTGCTTTCCGAGCCCCAACCTGAGGTGAAGCTCAGATTTCTGTATAATGTCCTTCGTGTAGCAGTGTAATTTCTGACCTTAATATTCTCTTGCAGGTAAGGGCTGCTGCTGTTTTTGCCCTGGGTACCTTACTTGATATTGGGTTTGACTCTAATAAAAGTGTGGTGGAGGATGAATTTGATGATGATGAAAAGATTAGAGCCGAAGATGCTATCATTAAAAGTCTCTTAGATGTAGTTTCAGATGGGAGTCCACTTGTCCGAGCAGAGGTTGCCGTAGGTACGCAAAGCATGCAACTCTTGAAAATTCATGATCGTGGGAATATGGGTTCCTAATTAGCGTCAGAGTCATTTTACGTCAAAGTAAAATATTTACCTAATGAGATTAGATACATCTCTACATTCTGTTTATAAATCCAAATTAATATGATCAGTTAGTTGGAGAGAATGCCATTTTAACTAAATACAATCTTTATATCATATTGTCACTCGTTTAGAGAGTTCATATAAGTTTTGTGCATTTCCAAATGTTTGTCTTTGTTCATTCTGCATATACATCTTGAAGCGTAGCTTACTTATATTTATTTTTTCCTATTTGATCCCCAAGTCAATCTGTTGTTAATGTCTTTACAGCTCTTGCACGTTTTGCCTTTGGCCACAAACAGCACCTAAAGTTAGCCGCAGCTTCATATTGGAAGCCTCAGTCAAGTTCTTTGCTTACTTCGCTCCCTTCAATAGCTAAATTCCATGATCCTGGGAGTGCAACGATTGTTTCTTTACACATGAGTCCTCTGACCAGAGCTAGCACTGATAGCCAACCAGTGGCTCGTGAGGCTAGGATCTCAAGCAGCCCTCTTGGCTCTTCTGGGCTGATGCATGGATCTCCATTATCTGATGATTCTTCGTTACATTCTGATTCTGGAATTATGCATGAAAATGTCAGCAATGGAGCTGTCCATCAGTCTAGACTGTTGGATAATGCTGTTTATTCGCAATGCGTTCGAGCTATGTTTGCATTAGCTAAAGATCCATCTCCACGTATTGCAAGTCTTGGACGGCGTGTTCTCTCTATTATTGGAATCGAACAGGTTGTTGCGAAACCCTCGAAACCCACTGGCCGACCAGGGGAAGCTGCAACGACATCTCACACTCCTCTTGCTGGGCTAGCTCGTTCATCCTCATGGTTTGATATGCATGCAGGTAGCTATTTTATGGAGTGTTTTATGATCATCAGTTGATGTAGAAATTTTCAAAATTTTGCTTAATTTAAGAATGCTGTTCACTACTGAATGTTAGTGAGTTTTGATCTTACCTGTTGTTGACGACAGGTAATCTGCCCTTAAGTTTTAGGACTCCCCCGGTCAGCCCTCCGAGAACAAACTATCTGAGTGGACTGAGGAGAGTTTGTTCGTTAGAGTTCAGGCCTCATCTGTTGGGTTCACCCGACTCAGGATTGGCTGATCCGCTTTTAGGCGTCAGTGGATCTGAACGAAGTTTGCTTCCACTATCAACTATCTACAGCTGGAGTTGTGGCCACTTTTCTAAACCGCTTCTTGGTGGTGCGGATGCTAGTCAAGAAATTGCAGCCAAAAGAGAAGAAAAAGAAAAATTTGCACTTGAGCATATTGCAAAATGCCAGCACTCATGTAAACAGTTTTATCTGTTATATCTGGTTTGTTCCATACCTATACTAGTTACCTGAATTGACTTGTTACATTTTACTTTGACTAGCTATTAGCAAGCTCAACAATAATCCTATTGCCAACTGGGATACGAGGTTCGAAACGGGAACAAAGACGGCCCTCCTTCACCCATTCTCTCCTATTGTAGTTGCTGCAGACGAGAATGAACGGATCAGGTACGCGAGTTTCATCTAAGCATCACTAAAATTGAATCTTAAATCAACTTCCTGCATTTAGATAAACCCTCTGTTAGGCAAAAATTCAGGCTAGTTCCGAACAAAAGAGATGGTGTTTCCTGTCTAAGCATAATCTATTGGATTAGGTCTCTTTGTTTAGTATAGTCATTTAGGAAAAGCTTCTTTTGAAGCTCCTAACTAAACTTTGATGTTCTCTCTTGTGACATATTTTATCGAGAAGCCTCAACTGCACCTTAAGTATTTCACTGTAATTTGCTCTCAGAGTGTGGAACTATGAGGAAGCAACTCTTCTCAATGGCTTTGACAATCATGATTTTCCTGACAAAGGAATTTCAAAGCTCTGCCTGGTCAATGAACTTGACGATTCTCTGCTACTTGTTGCGTCATGTAAGATTCACAACTCTTGCCACCAAGTCTTCAGATGCTTGCAAGTTGATTGAATATGGCTGTTGAGTGATGGCATTTATGTCTTACACATGCTTTTTCGAATTTTGGGTAGGCGATGGGTCCGTCCGGATATGGAAAAACTATGCAACAAAGGGTAAACAAAAGCTTGTTACTGGGTTTTCTTCAATCCAGGGTCAGAAGCCCGGTGCACGTGACTTGAACGCAGTCGTGGACTGGCAACAACAGTCTGGTTACCTGGTATGTTATTACTTCAATCACGTTATTCACAGTGTTTCTTCTTTGTTTTCCAAGTTACGAAGCTTGGTTTATTGTTATTTACGGATTACTGGTATTTAACAGTATGCTTCTGGGGAGGTGTCAACGGTCACACTTTGGGACCTGGAGAAAGAACAGCTTGTCAGATCTATACCATCTGATTCAGAGTGTGGAGTTACAGCACTTGTAAGTCTGCGTGAACAACCCTCTTTTTAACAACTTAGAAACGCACTAGGATGCTATGCTTTGCGACCAATTTATTATAATCTGTTAAATCGGTATGATGAATCGAAGAAGTAATATACCCGAGTGATTGCCTTATAGTTCTTTTTGTTTGTATTGCAAGTTTATCATGCTTTTCCTTGATCAAAGATCTTTCCAGGATCTTAACGAAAGTGAATCTGACCTTAAATAGTTAATCTGAGAGAAATGTAGCCTTGTGTTCATTGGTTGTCTGTTGGGCTGATCTTAGTTATTACATGGAATAAAATTATGTAGGTGTCTTGATTCTTAGCAAATTGTTGTTCAAACTTAGAATGAGCAGGAAGAAACTAACAATACTTCCCAACTGGTCGAGAAGTACAAAACATGGAAATTTTGCTTACTTTACGTTAACTTTGTAGTCCGCTTCTCAAGTGCACGGANGGCAACAACAGTCTGGTTACCTGGTATGTTATTACTTCAATCACGTTATTCACAGTGTTTCTTCTTTGTTTTCCAAGTTACGAAGCTTGGTTTATTGTTATTTACGGAGTACTGGTATTTAACAGTATGCTTCTGGGGAGGTGTCAACGGTCACACTTTGGGACCTGGAGAAAGAACAGCTTGTCAGATCTATTCCATCTGATTCAGAGTGTGGAGTTACAGCACTTGTAAGTCTGCGTGAACAACCCTATTTTTAACAACTTAGAAACGCACTTAGGATGCTATGCTTTGCGACCAGTTTATTATGATCTATTAAATCGGTTTGATGAATCGAAGAAGTAATATACCCGAGTGATTGCCTTATAGTTCTTTTTGTTTGTATTGCAAGTTTATCTTGCTTTTCCTTGATCAAAGATCTTTCCAGGATCTTAACGAAAGAGAATCTGACCTTAATAGTTAATCTGAGAGAAGTGTAGCCTTGTGTTCATTGGTTGTCTGTTGGGCTGATCTTAGTTATTACATGGAATAAATTTATGTAGGTGTCTTTGATTCTTAGCAAATTGTTGTTTAAACTTAGAATGAGCAGGAAGAAACTAACAATACTTCCCAACTGGTCGAGAAGTACAAAACATGGAAATTTTGCTTACTTTACGTTATCTTTGTAGTCCGCTTCTCAAGTGCACGGGGGTCAACTTGCTGCTGGTTTTGCCGATGGGTCTTTGAGACTCTATGATGTTCGATCACCTGAACCGTAAGTTGCTTCATAGTTCATTCTTGAACAGAAAAATTGAATATAACTCCTCAAAATAATCGATAATGACCCACCTTTCGAATACGNGTATTTAACAGTATGCTTCTGGGGAGGTGTCAACGGTCACACTTTGGGACCTGGAGAAAGAACAGCTTGTCAGATCTATACCATCTGATTCAGAGTGTGGAGTTACAGCACTTGTAAGTCTGCGTGAACAACCCTATTTTTAACAACTTAGAAACGCACTTAGGATGCTATGCTTTGCGACCAGTTTATTATGATCTATTAAATCGGTTTGATGAATCGAAGAAGTAATATACCCGAGTGATTGCCTTATAGTTCTTTTTGTTTGTATTGCAAGTTTATCTTGCTTTTCCTTGATCAAAGATCTTTCCAGGATCTTAACGAAAGAGAATCTGACCTTAATAGTTAATCTGAGAGAAGTGTAGCCTTGTGTTCATTGGTTGTCTGTTGGGCTGATCTTAGTTATTACATGGAATAAATTTATGTAGGTGTCTTTGATTCTTAGCAAATTGTTGTTTAAACTTAGAATGAGCAGGAAGAAACTAACAATACTTCCCAACTGGTCGAGAAGTACAAAACATGGAAATTTTGCTTACTTTACGTTATCTTTGTAGTCCGCTTCTCAAGTGCACGGAGGTCAACTTGCTGCTGGTTTTGCCGATGGGTCATTGAGACTCTATGATGTTCGATCACCTGAACCGTAAGTTGCTTCATAGTTCATTCTTGAACAGAAAAATTGAATATAACTTATCAAAATAATCGAAAATGACCCACCATTTGAATACGTAACTTAATATCATTTCTTCTGTTGAAGGCTTGTCTGCGCGACTCGGCCTCATCAGAAAGTTGAAAGGGTGGTTGGACTCAGTTTTCAGCCTGGACTTGACCCCGCAAAGGTTGCAAACCAAAACTTATCTATGAACTTTCAGCTTTTCTTAGTTTTTTACTAGGCT
The DNA here is from genome assembly GCF_000633955.1 of Camelina sativa. Classification (NCBI taxonomy): domain Eukaryota; kingdom Viridiplantae; phylum Streptophyta; class Magnoliopsida; order Brassicales; family Brassicaceae; genus Camelina; species Camelina sativa. Next base: position 3,467,452 of record NC_025699.1, on the reverse strand, counting down.
TGGGCATTCTGTTTTTCAATATGGTATGAAAAAGTAATGAAAAGACAATATTTTTCAGCACATACCAGTTTCAGTATGAAGAATTTCTTCTTGGCTTGGTTTTTAAATTCTCAAGAGTTTGATAATTCTGTGTCACTTTCCCGGGGCCAATATCTGTTCTTATTTTCTTTCAGGTGGTGAGTGCATCACAGGCCGGTGACATACAGTTTCTTGACCTTAGAACAACAAGGGACACGTACCTGACAATTGATGCACACAGGGGTTCACTCACGGCCTTAGCTGTTCACAGACACGCTCCAATCATCGCGAGCGGATCTGCAAAACAGCTCATTAAAGTGTTCAGCCTCCAAGGGGAACAACTAGGGATAATCCGATACTACCCGTCCTTCATGGCGCAGAAGATTGGTTCAGTGAGTTGCCTCACATTTCATCCGTACCAGGTCCTGCTAGCAGCTGGAGCTGCTGACTCATTCGTCTCCATATACACCCACGACAACACTCAAGCAAGATGAGTC
>NC_025699.1:3434139-3466920 GCF_000633955.1 Camelina sativa | reverse complement strand
CAGCAATGGAGCTGTCCATCAGTCTAGACTGTTGGATAATGCTGTTTATTCGCAATGCGTTCGAGCTATGTTTGCATTAGCTAAAGATCCATCTCCACGTATTGCAAGTCTTGGACGGCGTGTTCTCTCTATTATTGGAATCGAACAGGTTGTTGCGAAACCCTCGAAACCCACTGGCCGACCAGGGGAAGCTGCAACGACATCTCACACTCCTCTTGCTGGGCTAGCTCGTTCATCCTCATGGTTTGATATGCATGCAGGTAGCTATTTTATGGAGTGTTTTATGATCATCAGTTGATGTAGAAATTTTCAAAATTTTGCTTAATTTAAGAATGCTGTTCACTACTGAATGTTAGTGAGTTTTGATCTTACCTGTTGTTGACGACAGGTAATCTGCCCTTAAGTTTTAGGACTCCCCCGGTCAGCCCTCCGNCACCCACGACAACACTCAAGCAAGATGAGTCGCAACCGTAAGTGAATATTGTTGCAATTTGCATTTGCTCTTGTGATAAAAAAGAAAAGCAAAAAAAAAAAAATCAGTGCAGGTCGGGTGGGTTTTGTGTCTGGTAAAGTGGGTGTTGGTTTATATAGTATTCGTTAGCCTCCGTCGAAAAGNTATCAACTATCTACAGCTGGAGTTGTGGCCACTTTTCTAAACCGCTTCTCGGTGGTGCGGATGCTAGTCAAGAAATTGCAGCCAAAAGAGAAGACAAAGAAAAATTTGCACTTGAGCATATTGCAAAATGCCAGCACTCATGTAAGCAGTTTTATCTGTTATATCTGGTTTGTTCTATACCTATACTAGTTACCTGAATCGACTTTTTACATTTTGCTTTGACTAGCTATTAGCAAGCTCAACAATAATCCTATTGCCAACTGGGATACGAGGTTCGAAACGGGAACAAAGACGGCCCTCCTTCACCCATTCTCTCCTATTGTAGTTGCAGCAGACGAGAATGAACGGATCAGGTACGCGAGTTTCATTTAAGCATCACTAAAATTGAATCTTAAATCAACTTCCTGCATTTAGATAAACCCTCTGTTAGGCAAAAATACAGGCTAGTTCCGAACAAAAGAGATGGTGTTTCCTGTCTAAGCATAATCTATTGGATTAGGTCTCTTTGTTTAGTATAGTCATTTAGAAAAAGCTTCTTTTGAAGCTCCTAACTAAACTTTGATGTTCTCTCTTGTGACATATTTTATCGAGAAGCCTCAACTGCACCTAAGTATTTCACTGTAATTTGCTCTCAGAGTGTGGAACTATGAGGAAGCAACTCTTCTCAATGGCTTTGACAATCATGATTTTCCTGACAAAGGAATTTCAAAGCTCTGCCTGGTCAATGAACTTGACGATTCTCTGCTACTTGTTGCGTCATGTAAGATTCACAACTCTTGCCACCAAGTCTTCAGATGCTTGCAAGTTGATTGAATATGGCTGTTGAGTGATGGCATTTATGTCTTACACATGCTTTTTCGAATTTTGGGTAGGCGATGGGTCCGTCCGGATATGGAAAAACTATGCAACAAAGGGTAAACAAAAGCTTGTTACTGGGTTTTCTTCAATCCAGGGTCAGAAGCCCGGTGCACGTGACTTGAACGCAGTCGTGGACTGGCAACAACAGTCTGGTTACCTGGTATGTTATTACTTCAATCACGTTGTTCACAGTGTTTCTTCTTTGTTTTCCAAGTTACGAAGCTTGGTTTATTGTTATTTACGGAGTACTGGTATTTAACAGTATGCTTCTGGGGAGGTGTCAACGGTCACACTTTGGGACCTGGAGAAAGAACAGCTTGTCAGATCTATTCCATCTGATTCAGAGTGTGGAGTTACAGCACTTGTAAGTCTGCGTGAACAACCCTATTTTTAACAACTTAGAAACGCACTTAGGATGCTATGCTTTGCGACCAGTTTATTATGATCTATTAAATCGGTTTGATGAATCGAAGAAGTAATATACCCGAGTGATTGCCTTATAGTTCTTTTTGTTTGTATTGCAAGTTTATCTTGCTTTTCCTTGATCAAAGATCTTTCCAGGATCTTAACGAAAGAGAATCTGACCTTAATAGTTAATCTGAGAGAAGTGTAGCCTTGTGTTCATTGGTTGTCTGTTGGGCTGATCTTAGTTATTACATGGAATAAATTTATGTAGGTGTCTTTGATTCTTAGCAAATTGTTGTTTAAACTTAGAATGAGCAGGAAGAAACTAACAATACTTCCCAACTGGTCGAGAAGTACAAAACATGGAAATTTTGCTTACTTTACGTTATCTTTGTAGTCCGCTTCTCAAGTGCACGGAGGTCAACTTGCTGCTGGTTTTGCCGATGGGTCTTTGAGACTCTATGATGTTCGATCACCTGAACCGTAAGTTGCTTCATAGTTCATTCTTGAACAGAAAAATTGAATATAACTCCTCAAAATAATCGATAATGACCCACCTTTCGAATACGTAACTTAATATCATTTCTTCTATTGAAGGCTTGTCTGCGCGACTCGGCCTCATCAGAAAGTTGAAAGGGTGGTAGGACTCAGTTTTCAGCCTGGACTTGACCCCGCAAAGGTTGCAAACCAAAACTTATCTATGAACTGTCAGCTTTTCTTAGTTTTTTACTAGGCTTGGGCATTCTGTTTTTCAATATGGTATGAAAAAGTAATGAAAAGACAATATTTTTCAGCACATACCAGTTTCAGTATGAAGAATTTCTTCTTGGCTTGGTTTTTAAATTCTCAAGAGTTTGATAATTCTGTGTCACTTTCCCGGGGCCAATATCTGTTCTTATTTTCTTTCAGGTGGTGAGTGCATCACAGGCCGGTGACATACAGTTTCTTGACCTTAGAACAACAAGGGACACGTACCTGACAATTGATGCACACAGGGGTTCACTCACGGCCTTAGCTGTTCACAGACACGCTCCAATCATCGCGAGCGGATCTGCAAAACAGCTCATTAAAGTGTTCAGCCTTCAAGGGGAACAACTAGGGATAATCCGATACTACCCGTCCTTCATGGCACAGAAGATTGGTTCAGTGAGTTGCCTCACATTTCATCCGTACCAGGTCCTGCTAGCAGCTGGAGCTGCTGACTCATTCGTCTCCATATACACCCACGACAACACTCAAGCAAGATGAGTCGCAACCGTAAGTGAATATTGTTGCAATTTGCATTTGCTCTTGTGATAAAAAAGAAAAGCAAAAAAAAAAAAATCAGTGCAGGTCGGGTGGGTTTTGTGTCTGGTAAAGTGGGTGTTGGTTTATATAGTATTCGTTAGCCTCCGTCGAAAAGAAGAAGATCTAAGTTAACACATTAAAAAAGAAGGGAGGCTTCACCAAATAAGAAGTTCTTGTCTCTAGCTATGCAACAACAACGCACGTAAATGGTGTCTGTAAATAGTTTCCCTGTTTTTGCTTTTCATTTTCTCATCTCTTGGGTGTGTGATTTGCTTTTCATTAATCTTTATTTAAGTCTTTTCGTTTCCTAATTTGTTTCATGTGTAAAAAAAATGGTAAAATTAATGGTGGAAAAAAAATTTGCAGTTTCGTGATATTTGTTACAAAGTTAAAAGTTGCGTCTTGTATGTTCAAGTTGATCTCGATAAGTTGGGATCAATTTTCATGCTACGTACGTATATCTACGTTTGGTCTAAATGCCAATTATTATCCTAATCCAAATAATTATGGAAATTTAATAACCACTCATTATGCGTTTGGATTGTTCTCACTTATCATCAATAAAGGGATAACAGTACAGTACTATTAGGTGTAATTTATTCAAAGCAATTTTATACAGAGACACGTGCAAAGCAAAGCTCCCGCGTGCGACGAATGCTTTTTATTTTTGTTTCGAAAATTGTTCACTGCACCAAGGAGGTGTAAAGCTTTTACGGAGATTTAGAGATGGCGTCCATGGCGATCGGCGTCAGTTTCTCGATAATTAGCGGGATAGGAGGAGGAGGAGATGGCGTTAATCAAGTAGCGACGGCTTCACGGACAACACTGAAGCTGAATCAGAAGTACACACAAACCGAGAGTACATGCAGGTTTTTGGGGATGAAGAAGTATCGGGGATCCGGAGCTATACGAACCGTCTCGAAGGCGGTAGTTGACGGAGAGGAGATGAGTAGGAGAAATCTGAGAGTGGGACTCATTTGCGGAGGTCCGTCGGCGGAGCGTGGGATTTCTCTCAACTCTGCTAGATCAGTTCTCGATCATATTCAGGTTCTTTTCTCCCGATTAACTGAGCTTGGATTTTAATTGAGTATGGTTTGAGATTGATTGTGTTGGGATGGTTTATCATCAGGGTAATGGTATAAGCGTGAGCTGCTATTATATAGATCCTGACCTCAAAGCTTTTGCAATTTCCTCCGCCCAGGTTTGCTAGTTTCTTGTTTAGGTATGTTGACAAGTTTCTGCTGTATGTATCTCTCTTATTCTTCTTTTTTTTTTTATTTGTTTGTGAAAATTTTCAGTTGTACTCAAATACTCCGGCAGATTTCGATTTCAAGCTGGAGAGGTGAGGTATATGATAAGAATGGGCTTGAAAAAATTGGTTATGGAGCAATAATAGTGACCAAATTAGCTGAGTGGCTAGTTTGTTTCGTGCTGTAGTCTTGCACAGGGATTCTCATCGTTATCCGGATTGGCTGAGCATCTTGTTTCCGCTGTGGACATTGTGTTTCCAGTAATTCATGGTCGATTTGGTGAAGATGGTGGCATTCAGGTTTGTTGTTTTGTATAAAAGTTTTGGGTTTATTTTCTCCTTGAAGTACTTAGTGCTATGGAACGTTAAATATTGTTGATTTAATGCTATCCAGGAGCTGTTGGAAAGTCACAACATTCCATTTGTGGGGACCGGATCCCGTGAATGTCGTCGAGCCTTTGACAAGGTAAAATAAATGAGTCTGGATGAACGATTTTATTATATATTCATTTACATCCAAGTTAGTTAACTGTCATTTTGTTGTTAGATTTGCATTTGCCTATGTATATGTATAGTTCTGATTAATTCCGGTGAACTAATTCCAGTATGAAGCCTCTTTGGTGCTCAGGGACTATGGGTTCATGACAGTACCAAACTACTTGGTGCAGGTAGTATATTGTCTAGACATGTCTCTTTATCTGCATTCATTTGCAGAGAAATCTTATCTGTACATAGCAGTCAAATTTTGAGCTTATGATAAATTTTCTATAAACAAAATGTCGCTCAGGGAACTGACGTAGACGAAAGTGAAATAGCACAATGGTTTACAGATAACCAGCTGGATCTCAACATGGGAAAAGTCGTGGTAAGCATCTGGCTATTTCTCAGCCTCGTCATAGAAATGTTGTCTAGAGATCCCAGTTCCTTCATTTATTTCACTTATTTTTTCGCTTCATGTCTGTCTGTTTCAGGTAAAACCAGCTAAAGCAGGTTCAAGTATTGGTGTCAAAGTTGCTTTTGGTGTAAAGGATTCAGTTAAAAAGGCTATCGAACTAATCCGAGAGGTATCCTTTGTTTTGAGGCTGGAACTATATAAGTAGGGACTTGGAAGTGAAGGAATGGAAAACTCTATTTCCTGACACTAGAAAATCTGTATTTTTGGAGGATTGCAAACTATATCATCTTTACATGCCATTTGTTTTTTTCTTTTTCTGTCGGATAGGGAATTGATGATAGGGTTGTTGTTGAGGTTTTCATTGAAGATGCATATGAGTTCACTGCCATCGTCCTGGATGTAGGTTCTGGTTCTGTTTGCCATCCTGTTGTACTGATGCCTACTGAGGTAATTACATTTTCATTTGTTTTCTGAGTTTCACAGAAGCTTGTGTCACATATACTTTTTTCTCTTAGGTTCTGTCTCAGCTGATATCTGGACCACGACTACATGAATTATATGAATATTGGACTAGTGAAACTTTAGCCGCTGTTTTTTACACTAAATAGGAAGCAGATCTCAGGACGAACAGTTTTAGTTTGCTGAATGTCATTGTTTGTGGCTAACTTATTTGTGCATTGAGGTCAGATGACTTCATGAGATATCCATTTAAAGTAATATGTATATGGACTAGATCTTTCCCTTTATATCATGTTTAGTTTCTTACTGTTATGTACCTTTATGTGATCAGGTGCAACTTCAGTTTCATGGCAGTAGTGATCCAGCNATTTGTTTCATGTGTAAAAAAAATGGTAAAATTAATGGTGGAAAAAAAATTTGCAGTTTCGTGATATTTGTTACAAAGTTAAAAGTTGCGTCTTGTATGTTCAAGTTGATCTCGATAAGTTGGGATCAATTTTCATGCTACGTACGTATATCTACGTTTGGTCTAAATGCCAATTATTATCCTAATCCAAATAATTATGGAAATTTAATAACCACTCATTATGCGTTTGGATTGTTCTCACTTATCATCAATAAAGGGATAACAGTACAGTACTATTAGGTGTAATTTATTCAAAGCAATTTTATACAGAGACACGTGCAAAGCAAAGCTCCCGCGTGCGACGAATGCTTTTTATTTTTGTTTCGAAAATTGTTCACTGCACCAAGGAGGTGTAAAGCTTTTACGGAGATTTAGAGATGGCGTCCATGGCGATCGGCGTCAGTTTCTCGATAATTAGCGGGATAGGAGGAGGAGGAGATGGCGTTAATCAAGTAGCGACGGCTTCACGGACAACACTGAAGCTGAATCAGAAGTACACACAAACCGAGAGTACATGCAGGTTTTTGGGGATGAAGAAGTATCGGGGATCCGGAGCTATACGAACCGTCTCGAAGGCGGTAGTTGACGGAGAGGAGATGAGTAGGAGAAATCTGAGAGTGGGACTCATTTGCGGAGGTCCGTCGGCGGAGCGTGGGATTTCTCTCAACTCTGCTAGATCAGTTCTCGATCATATTCAGGTTCTTTTCTCCCGATTAACTGAGCTTGGATTTTAATTGAGTATGGTTTGAGATTGATTGTGTTGGGATGGTTTATCATCAGGGTAATGGTATAAGCGTGAGCTGCTATTATATAGATCCTGACCTCAAAGCTTTTGCAATTTCCTCCGCCCAGGTTTGCTAGTTTCTTGTTTAGGTATGTTGACAAGTTTCTGCTGTATGTATCTCTCTTATTCTTCTTTTTTTTTTTATTTGTTTGTGAAAATTTTCAGTTGTACTCAAATACTCCGGCAGATTTCGATTTCAAGCTGGAGAGGTGAGGTATATGATAAGAATGGGCTTGAAAAAATTGGTTATGGAGCAATAATAGTGACCAAATTAGCTGAGTGGCTAGTTTGTTTCGTGCTGTAGTCTTGCACAGGGATTCTCATCGTTATCCGGATTGGCTGAGCATCTTGTTTCCGCTGTGGACATTGTGTTTCCAGTAATTCATGGTCGATTTGGTGAAGATGGTGGCATTCAGGTTTGTTGTTTTGTATAAAAGTTTTGGGTTTATTTTCTCCTTGAAGTACTTAGTGCTATGGAACGTTAAATATTGTTGATTTAATGCTATCCAGGAGCTGTTGGAAAGTCACAACATTCCATTTGTGGGGACCGGATCCCGTGAATGTCGTCGAGCCTTTGACAAGGTAAAATAAATGAGTCTGGATGAACGATTTTATTATATATTCATTTACATCCAAGTTAGTTAACTGTCATTTTGTTGTTAGATTTGCATTTGCCTATGTATATGTATAGTTCTGATTAATTCCGGTGAACTAATTCCAGTATGAAGCCTCTTTGGTGCTCAGGGACTATGGGTTCATGACAGTACCAAACTACTTGGTGCAGGTAGTATATTGTCTAGACATGTCTCTTTATCTGCATTCATTTGCAGAGAAATCTTATCTGTACATAGCAGTCAAATTTTGAGCTTATGATAAATTTTCTATAAACAAAATGTCGCTCAGGGAACTGACGTAGACGAAAGTGAAATAGCACAATGGTTTACAGATAACCAGCTGGATCTCAACATGGGAAAAGTCGTGGTAAGCATCTGGCTATTTCTCAGCCTCGTCATAGAAATGTTGTCTAGAGATCCCAGTTCCTTCATTTATTTCACTTATTTTTTCGCTTCATGTCTGTCTGTTTCAGGTAAAACCAGCTAAAGCAGGTTCAAGTATTGGTGTCAAAGTTGCTTTTGGTGTAAAGGATTCAGTTAAAAAGGCTATCGAACTAATCCGAGAGGTATCCTTTGTTTTGAGGCTGGAACTATATAAGTAGGGACTTGGAAGTGAAGGAATGGAAAACTCTATTTCCTGACACTAGAAAATCTGTATTTTTGGAGGATTGCAAACTATATCATCTTTACATGCCATTTGTTTTTTTCTTTTTCTGTCGGATAGGGAATTGATGATAGGGTTGTTGTTGAGGTTTTCATTGAAGATGCATATGAGTTCACTGCCATCGTCCTGGATGTAGGTTCTGGTTCTGTTTGCCATCCTGTTGTACTGATGCCTACTGAGGTAATTACATTTTCATTTGTTTTCTGAGTTTCACAGAAGCTTGTGTCACATATACTTTTTTCTCTTAGGTTCTGTCTCAGCTGATATCTGGACCACGACTACATGAATTATATGAATATTGGACTAGTGAAACTTTAGCCGCTGTTTTTTACACTAAATAGGAAGCAGATCTCAGGACGAACAGATTTAGTTTGCTGAATGTCATTGTTTGTGGCTAACTTATTTGTGCATTGAGGTCAGATGACTTCATGAGATATCCATTTAAAGTAATATGTATATGGACTAGATCTTTCCCTTAATATCATGTATAGTTTCTTACTGTTATGTACCTTTATGTGATCAGGTGCAACTTCAGTTTCATGGCAGTAGTGATCCAAAGGAAGACGCAATCTTCGACTATCGGAGGAAGTATCTGCCGACACAGCAGGTGATTCTTGCAATTACCGTAACCAATAGTGAAAGCTGTGTCTGAAACGAATTGATTGCTTTTATACCCTTAACTCTGAATTTTAAAAAGGTAAAGATATCTTTCTTTCTATTTTTCAGAGGTTATTTTATTGGTTTCTCAGCATATGGAGTTCTAAATGTTAGGAACTTTATTTCTCCACACAATGAGTGTATTTGAAACAGGTCACCTATCACACTCCTCCGCGTTTCCCTATCCATGTTATCAAAAGGATTCGTGAAGAGGCATCTCTTATATTTCAAAAGCTTGGTCTACGTGACTTTGCTCGCATTGATGGATGGTATCTGGCTCCCAACTCAAATTTATTATCATCTGCAAGTGAAAGGCTTGGAGGACCCGAGTCAGGGGATATTATATGCACAGACATCAACCTGGTTAGCCTATTGCAAATTTGACGACCTTCAAATTTACCCGAAGCTGCTACCNACCGTCTCGAAGGCGGTAGTTGACGGAGAGGAGATGAGTAGGAGAAATCTGAGAGTGGGACTCATTTGCGGAGGTCCGTCGGCGGAGCGTGGGATTTCTCTCAACTCTGCTAGATCAGTTCTCGATCATATTCAGGTTCTTTTCTCCCGATTAACTGAGCTTGGATTTTAATTGAGTATGGTTTGAGATTGATTGTGTTGGGATGGTTTATCATCAGGGTAATGGTATAAGCGTGAGCTGCTATTATATAGATCCTGACCTCAAAGCTTTTGCAATTTCCTCCGCCCAGGTTTGCTAGTTTCTTGTTTAGGTATGTTGACAAGTTTCTGCTGTATGTATCTCTCTTATTCTTCTTTTTTTTTTTATTTGTTTGTGAAAATTTTCAGTTGTACTCAAATACTCCGGCAGATTTCGATTTCAAGCTGGAGAGGTGAGGTATATGATAAGAATGGGCTTGAAAAAATTGGTTATGGAGCAATAATAGTGACCAAATTAGCTGAGTGGCTAGTTTGTTTCGTGCTGTAGTCTTGCACAGGGATTCTCATCGTTATCCGGATTGGCTGAGCATCTTGTTTCCGCTGTGGACATTGTGTTTCCAGTAATTCATGGTCGATTTGGTGAAGATGGTGGCATTCAGGTTTGTTGTTTTGTATAAAAGTTTTGGGTTTATTTTCTCCTTGAAGTACTTAGTGCTATGGAACGTTAAATATTGTTGATTTAATGCTATCCAGGAGCTGTTGGAAAGTCACAACATTCCATTTGTGGGGACCGGATCCCGTGAATGTCGTCGAGCCTTTGACAAGGTAAAATAAATGAGTCTGGATGAACGATTTTATTATATATTCATTTACATCCAAGTTAGTTAACTGTCATTTTGTTGTTAGATTTGCATTTGCCTATGTATATGTATAGTTCTGATTAATTCCGGTGAACTAATTCCAGTATGAAGCCTCTTTGGTGCTCAGGGACTATGGGTTCATGACAGTACCAAACTACTTGGTGCAGGTAGTATATTGTCTAGACATGTCTCTTTATCTGCATTCATTTGCAGAGAAATCTTATCTGTACATAGCAGTCAAATTTTGAGCTTATGATAAATTTTCTATAAACAAAATGTCGCTCAGGGAACTGACGTAGACGAAAGTGAAATAGCACAATGGTTTACAGATAACCAGCTGGATCTCAACATGGGAAAAGTCGTGGTAAGCATCTGGCTATTTCTCAGCCTCGTCATAGAAATGTTGTCTAGAGATCCCAGTTCCTTCATTTATTTCACTTATTTTTTCGCTTCATGTCTGTCTGTTTCAGGTAAAACCAGCTAAAGCAGGTTCAAGTATTGGTGTCAAAGTTGCTTTTGGTGTAAAGGATTCAGTTAAAAAGGCTATCGAACTAATCCGAGAGGTATCCTTTGTTTTGAGGCTGGAACTATATAAGTAGGGACTTGGAAGTGAAGGAATGGAAAACTCTATTTCCTGACACTAGAAAATCTGTATTTTTGGAGGATTGCAAACTATATCATCTTTACATGCCATTTGTTTTTTTCTTTTTCTGTCGGATAGGGAATTGATGATAGGGTTGTTGTTGAGGTTTTCATTGAAGATGCATATGAGTTCACTGCCATCGTCCTGGATGTAGGTTCTGGTTCTGTTTGCCATCCTGTTGTACTGATGCCTACTGAGGTAATTACATTTTCATTTGTTTTCTGAGTTTCACAGAAGCTTGTGTCACATATACTTTTTTCTCTTAGGTTCTGTCTCAGCTGATATCTGGACCACGACTACATGAATTATATGAATATTGGACTAGTGAAACTTTAGCCGCTGTTTTTTACACTAAATAGGAAGCAGATCTCAGGACGAACAGATTTAGTTTGCTGAATGTCATTGTTTGTGGCTAACTTATTTGTGCATTGAGGTCAGATGACTTCATGAGATATCCATTTAAAGTAATATGTATATGGACTAGATCTTTCCCTTAATATCATGTATAGTTTCTTACTGTTATGTACCTTTATGTGATCAGGTGCAACTTCAGTTTCATGGCAGTAGTGATCCAAAGGAAGACGCAATCTTCGACTATCGGAGGAAGTATCTGCCGACACAGCAGGTGATTCTTGCAATTACCGTAACCAATAGTGAAAGCTGTGTCTGAAACGAATTGATTGCTTTTATACCCTTAACTCTGAATTTTAAAAAGGTAAAGATATCTTTCTTTCTATTTTTCAGAGGTTATTTTATTGGTTTCTCAGCATATGGAGTTCTAAATGTTAGGAACTTTATTTCTCCACACAATGAGTGTATTTGAAACAGGTCACCTATCACACTCCTCCGCGTTTCCCTATCCATGTTATCAAAAGGATTCGTGAAGAGGCATCTCTTATATTTCAAAAGCTTGGTCTACGTGACTTTGCTCGCATTGATGGATGGTATCTGGCTCCCAACTCAAATTTATTATCATCTGCAAGTGAAAGGCTTGGAGGACCCGAGTCAGGGGATATTATATGCACAGACATCAACCTGGTTAGCCTATTGCAAATTTGACGACCTTCAAATTTACCCGAAGCTGCTACCATACATTGCATTGTTCTTAGAAGTAACACTTGAATGCATATCTCAACTGCTTTTACAGATAAGTGGCATGGAACAAACTAGCTTTTTCTTCCAGCAGGCTTCTAAGGTAATTAAAGATATTGTACATTGATGGTTATGTGATAAATGTGCTTCGTGCTGTCTCTACTCTGTTTAACTCTTCTTCTCATATTTTGTGAAATATGTGTGCATTTACCCTATCTTTTTCCTTAGTATTGTCGATGCTTTAAGAAATGACATGATTTTATAAGCATCAACGCTTTTAATTTTTTCTTCCCAACTATTTTTTTTTTTTGGACAGCAATTAGTCTTCTCATTGATAGTTTGTAAGTAAATTGTAAGGTGATAGGGAAACTGGGAAAGTTTAAGCTGTGATGTATTGTTCATTTATCTCTATATTCTCATTCATGCGTAGTTCATTCGAACATTAAGGTTAGATGTTTGTATTAACCATACATGATTTTAGATCATCAATTCTTATATTCAGGTTGGGTTTTCTCACTCAAACATTTTACGAACAATCGTCCACCGAGCTAGCTCGAGGTTTCCCGNGCATCTTGTTTCCGCTGTGGACATTGTGTTTCCAGTAATTCATGGTCGATTTGGTGAAGATGGTGGCATTCAGGTTTGTTGTTTTGTATAAAAGTTTTGGGTTTATTTTCTCCTTGAAGTACTTAGTGCTATGGAACGTTAAATATTGTTGATNGGATCAATTTGCAAAGATTTGTAGATGTAAGTTGAAAAGAACGCATCATTACATCATTTGAGGCGTGTAATTATACATCTTATGAGATCATTACTTCCAGTGTGTATTGTCGTTAAGCTACAATAGCTATATTGTGGGTGCAATAGGATATTGGCCCGACTCTGATGATCTTGGTTTTTACAGCTCAATGTAACTCCCTGTTTGCTTTCCCCTNTTGTGGGGACCGGATCCCGTGAATGTCGTCGAGCCTTTGACAAGGTAAAATAAATGAGTCTGGATGAACGATTTTATTATATATTCATTTACATCCAAGTTAGTTAACTGTCATTTTGTTGTTAGATTTGCATTTGCCTATGTATATGTATAGTTCTGATTAATTCCGGTGAACTAATTCCAGTATGAAGCCTCTTTGGTGCTCAGGGACTATGGGTTCATGACAGTACCAAACTACTTGGTGCAGGTAGTATATTGTCTAGACATGTCTCTTTATCTGCATTCATTTGCAGAGAAATCTTATCTGTACATAGCAGTCAAATTTTGAGCTTATGATAAATTTTCTATAAACAAAATGTCGCTCAGGGAACTGACGTAGACGAAAGTGAAATAGCACAATGGTTTACAGATAACCAGCTGGATCTCAACATGGGAAAAGTCGTGGTAAGCATCTGGCTATTTCTCAGCCTCGTCATAGAAATGTTGTCTAGAGATCCCAGTTCCTTCATTTATTTCACTTATTTTTTCGCTTCATGTCTGTCTGTTTCAGGTAAAACCAGCTAAAGCAGGTTCAAGTATTGGTGTCAAAGTTGCTTTTGGTGTAAAGGATTCAGTTAAAAAGGCTATCGAACTAATCCGAGAGGTATCCTTTGTTTTGAGGCTGGAACTATATAAGTAGGGACTTGGAAGTGAAGGAATGGAAAACTCTATTTCCTGACACTAGAAAATCTGTATTTTTGGAGGATTGCAAACTATATCATCTTTACATGCCATTTGTTTTTTTCTTTTTCTGTCGGATAGGGAATTGATGATAGGGTTGTTGTTGAGGTTTTCATTGAAGATGCATATGAGTTCACTGCCATCGTCCTGGATGTAGGTTCTGGTTCTGTTTGCCATCCTGTTGTACTGATGCCTACTGAGGTAATTACATTTTCATTTGTTTTCTGAGTTTCACAGAAGCTTGTGTCACATATACTTTTTTCTCTTAGGTTCTGTCTCAGCTGATATCTGGACCACGACTACATGAATTATATGAATATTGGACTAGTGAAACTTTAGCCGCTGTTTTTTACACTAAATAGGAAGCAGATCTCAGGACGAACAGATTTAGTTTGCTGAATGTCATTGTTTGTGGCTAACTTATTTGTGCATTGAGGTCAGATGACTTCATGAGATATCCATTTAAAGTAATATGTATATGGACTAGATCTTTCCCTTAATATCATGTATAGTTTCTTACTGTTATGTACCTTTATGTGATCAGGTGCAACTTCAGTTTCATGGCAGTAGTGATCCAAAGGAAGACGCAATCTTCGACTATCGGAGGAAGTATCTGCCGACACAGCAGGTGATTCTTGCAATTACCGTAACCAATAGTGAAAGCTGTGTCTGAAACGAATTGATTGCTTTTATACCCTTAACTCTGAATTTTAAAAAGGTAAAGATATCTTTCTTTCTATTTTTCAGAGGTTATTTTATTGGTTTCTCAGCATATGGAGTTCTAAATGTTAGGAACTTTATTTCTCCACACAATGAGTGTATTTGAAACAGGTCACCTATCACACTCCTCCGCGTTTCCCTATCCATGTTATCAAAAGGATTCGTGAAGAGGCATCTCTTATATTTCAAAAGCTTGGTCTACGTGACTTTGCTCGCATTGATGGATGGTATCTGGCTCCCAACTCAAATTTATTATCATCTGCAAGTGAAAGGCTTGGAGGACCCGAGTCAGGGGATATTATATGCACAGACATCAACCTGGTTAGCCTATTGCAAATTTGACGACCTTCAAATTTACCCGAAGCTGCTACCATACATTGCATTGTTCTTAGAAGTAACACTTGAATGCATATCTCAACTGCTTTTACAGATAAGTGGCATGGAACAAACTAGCTTTTTCTTCCAGCAGGCTTCTAAGGTAATTAAAGATATTGTACATTGATGGTTATGTGATAAATGTGCTTCGTGCTGTCTCTACTCTGTTTAACTCTTCTTCTCATATTTTGTGAAATATGTGTGCATTTACCCTATCTTTTTCCTTAGTATTGTCGATGCTTTAAGAAATGACATGATTTTATAAGCATCAACGCTTTTAATTTTTTCTTCCCAACTATTTTTTTTTTTTGGACAGCAATTAGTCTTCTCATTGATAGTTTGTAAGTAAATTGTAAGGTGATAGGGAAACTGGGAAAGTTTAAGCTGTGATGTATTGTTCATTTATCTCTATATTCTCATTCATGCGTAGTTCATTCGAACATTAAGGTTAGATGTTTGTATTAACCATACATGATTTTAGATCATCAATTCTTATATTCAGGTTGGGTTTTCTCACTCAAACATTTTACGAACAATCGTCCACCGAGCTAGCTCGAGGTTTCCCGATCTTTCTTGGTATAATAATGGGTATAGTCAATTACTCCAAGGTTCAACAGACCTGGAAATCTCTGGGGACGTCCAGAAAGTGTTTGTCATATTTGGAGGAGATACTTCAGAGCGGCAGGTGTCCGTCATGAGTGGAACGAATGTCTGGATCAATTTGCAAAGATTTGTAGATGTAAGTTGAAAAGAACGCATCATTACATCATTTGAGGCGTGTAATTATACATCTTATGAGATCATTACTTCCAGTGTGTATTGTCGTTAAGCTACAATAGCTATATTGTGGGTGCAATAGGATATTGGCCCGACTCTGATGATCTTGGTTTTTACAGCTCAATGTAACTCCCTGTTTGCTTTCCCCTTCACTTAGCAACTCATCAGGAACATCTTCAAACTTGGACAATAAAGAAGTCTGGGCTTTGCCGTAAGTATATTCTCAGAGTTGAAATAAGATTTACAGTAGTCTGTACTCATAGATACAAATGTTGACCTCCCATAAGATAGAGGGGAAAAAATGGTATAACATTTATATGGGTATTGAAGTTTTTTTAAAATTTCTCATTTTTAATGCTATATCCGTCAACATCAATAATGAGTTTCTTTGTTCTCAGCTATTCAGTTGTGCTAAGGCACACTGCTGAGGAAGTTCTTGCAGCGTGCTTAGAAGCAATCGAGCCTGATCGGGCTCTATTTACATCTCTGCTGCAGAAGCAAGTGATGGAGGATCTTATGGCTGGTTTGGGGAATCAAAGCTGGTTTGCAGGGTTTGATATAACAGATGATCTACCCAGGAAATTCTCGTTGAAAGAGTGGATCAAGCTTGCCAAGAAAGCTCAAGCAACTGTTTTCATTGCAGGTTAGTCTAATAACTGAGAGACTACAATGTTCCCAATTTAGTATTAAACATGAGCAAATATAAGATTGTGACTTTATGAGAGAAATCTATCAAAAAATTAAATTAGAGAGACTAGTTGCATGAACAAAAACAAAAGCTGGGTATGCTGAAACATTTTTGGTAAGAGAGTACTTCCATTATGTATGCAACTCACCCTTAGTCTCTATATACTTAGTATGCAGTGTTTATTTCTGATTATATTTTTCAAATGCTAACTGGCAGTGCATGGAGGAATTGGGGAAGATGGTACGCTACAGGCCATGCTGGAGGATGAAGGAGTTTCTTATACAGGTTAGTTGCAACTTATGATGTAACATTTGGGTTTCTATATAATTCTCTACATAAAATATGTCGNTGAGGTAATTACATTTTCATTTGTTTTCTGAGTTTCACAGAAGCTTGTGTCACATATACTTTTTTCTCTTAGGTTCTGTCTCAGCTGATATCTGGACCACGACTACATGAATTATATGAATATTGGACTAGTGAAACTTTAGCCGCTGTTTTTTACACTAAATAGGAAGCAGATCTCAGGACGAACAGATTTAGTTTGCTGAATGTCATTGTTTGTGGCTAACTTATTTGTGCATTGAGGTCAGATGACTTCATGAGATATCCATTTAAAGTAATATGTATATGGACTAGATCTTTCCCTTAATATCATGTATAGTTTCTTACTGTTATGTACCTTTATGTGATCAGGTGCAACTTCAGTTTCATGGCAGTAGTGATCCAAAGGAAGACGCAATCTTCGACTATCGGAGGAAGTATCTGCCGACACAGCAGGTGATTCTTGCAATTACCGTAACCAATAGTGAAAGCTGTGTCTGAAACGAATTGATTGCTTTTATACCCTTAACTCTGAATTTTAAAAAGGTAAAGATATCTTTCTTTCTATTTTTCAGAGGTTATTTTATTGGTTTCTCAGCATATGGAGTTCTAAATGTTAGGAACTTTATTTCTCCACACAATGAGTGTATTTGAAACAGGTCACCTATCACACTCCTCCGCGTTTCCCTATCCATGTTATCAAAAGGATTCGTGAAGAGGCATCTCTTATATTTCAAAAGCTTGGTCTACGTGACTTTGCTCGCATTGATGGATGGTATCTGGCTCCCAACTCAAATTTATTATCATCTGCAAGTGAAAGGCTTGGAGGACCCGAGTCAGGGGATATTATATGCACAGACATCAACCTGGTTAGCCTATTGCAAATTTGACGACCTTCAAATTTACCCGAAGCTGCTACCATACATTGCATTGTTCTTAGAAGTAACACTTGAATGCATATCTCAACTGCTTTTACAGATAAGTGGCATGGAACAAACTAGCTTTTTCTTCCAGCAGGCTTCTAAGGTAATTAAAGATATTGTACATTGATGGTTATGTGATAAATGTGCTTCGTGCTGTCTCTACTCTGTTTAACTCTTCTTCTCATATTTTGTGAAATATGTGTGCATTTACCCTATCTTTTTCCTTAGTATTGTCGATGCTTTAAGAAATGACATGATTTTATAAGCATCAACGCTTTTAATTTTTTCTTCCCAACTATTTTTTTTTTTTGGACAGCAATTAGTCTTCTCATTGATAGTTTGTAAGTAAATTGTAAGGTGATAGGGAAACTGGGAAAGTTTAAGCTGTGATGTATTGTTCATTTATCTCTATATTCTCATTCATGCGTAGTTCATTCGAACATTAAGGTTAGATGTTTGTATTAACCATACATGATTTTAGATCATCAATTCTTATATTCAGGTTGGGTTTTCTCACTCAAACATTTTACGAACAATCGTCCACCGAGCTAGCTCGAGGTTTCCCGATCTTTCTTGGTATAATAATGGGTATAGTCAATTACTCCAAGGTTCAACAGACCTGGAAATCTCTGGGGACGTCCAGAAAGTGTTTGTCATATTTGGAGGAGATACTTCAGAGCGGCAGGTGTCCGTCATGAGTGGAACGAATGTCTGGATCAATTTGCAAAGATTTGTAGATGTAAGTTGAAAAGAACGCATCATTACATCATTTGAGGCGTGTAATTATACATCTTATGAGATCATTACTTCCAGTGTGTATTGTCGTTAAGCTACAATAGCTATATTGTGGGTGCAATAGGATATTGGCCCGACTCTGATGATCTTGGTTTTTACAGCTCAATGTAACTCCCTGTTTGCTTTCCCCTTCACTTAGCAACTCATCAGGAACATCTTCAAACTTGGACAATAAAGAAGTCTGGGCTTTGCCGTAAGTATATTCTCAGAGTTGAAATAAGATTTACAGTAGTCTGTACTCATAGATACAAATGTTGACCTCCCATAAGATAGAGGGGAAAAAATGGTATAACATTTATATGGGTATTGAAGTTTTTTTAAAATTTCTCATTTTTAATGCTATATCCGTCAACATCAATAATGAGTTTCTTTGTTCTCAGCTATTCAGTTGTGCTAAGGCACACTGCTGAGGAAGTTCTTGCAGCGTGCTTAGAAGCAATCGAGCCTGATCGGGCTCTATTTACATCTCTGCTGCAGAAGCAAGTGATGGAGGATCTTATGGCTGGTTTGGGGAATCAAAGCTGGTTTGCAGGGTTTGATATAACAGATGATCTACCCAGGAAATTCTCGTTGAAAGAGTGGATCAAGCTTGCCAAGAAAGCTCAAGCAACTGTTTTCATTGCAGGTTAGTCTAATAACTGAGAGACTACAATGTTCCCAATTTAGTATTAAACATGAGCAAATATAAGATTGTGACTTTATGAGAGAAATCTATCAAAAAATTAAATTAGAGAGACTAGTTGCATGAACAAAAACAAAAGCTGGGTATGCTGAAACATTTTTGGTAAGAGAGTACTTCCATTATGTATGCAACTCACCCTTAGTCTCTATATACTTAGTATGCAGTGTTTATTTCTGATTATATTTTTCAAAT
Organism: Camelina sativa; assembly: GCF_000633955.1. Taxonomy (NCBI): domain Eukaryota; kingdom Viridiplantae; phylum Streptophyta; class Magnoliopsida; order Brassicales; family Brassicaceae; genus Camelina; species Camelina sativa. Next base: position 3,447,908 of record NC_025699.1, on the reverse strand, counting down.
GCTAACTGGCAGTGCATGGAGGAATTGGGGAAGATGGTACGCTACAGGCCATGCTGGAGGATGAAGGAGTTTCTTATACAGGTTAGTTGCAACTTATGATGTAACATTTGGGTTTCTATATAATTCTCTACATAAAATATGTCGACCCAATGTTTAATTTTCCTTTTCTGTTCTTAAATAAAGGTCCAGGCGTACTAGCCTCAAGGACTTGCATGGACAAGGTTACGACATCTCAGGCTCTTAGTCAGGTATTATAACCAGTCAATATACTCTTCAAGCTGATATATTGAAAACCTGAGTAATATTGTAACAAATTACTTTTTGTTGTGTGGTTCTCGTAATCAATAGCTTTCAGAATTTGGAATTCATACCATAAGCAAAGATGTGAAAAGAACAGAGGATATAATGCATGAGAACATCCCAAATGTTTGGAATGAATTGATCAACAAGTTTCGGTGTCTCACACTATGTGTTAAACCAGCAAAGGATGGATGCTCCACTGGTGTTGCAAGATTATGGTAACTCGTATTCAAAAGTCTTATTCCAATAGTCTTGTCCACTGGTGTTAGCAATTGATCAATAAGATTTTTTTTGTGAGTGAGATTAAACATTTGGGATTTCCTGCAGTTCCTCTGAAGACCTTGCTGTATATGTACAAGCTTTAAAAGATTGTCTACCAAGGATTCCTCCAAACACTCTTTCTAAGGTCAAAACAAAAATAATTTTATTAGCATAACCGCAAAAGCTTCCATTTATAAAGTAGGATTACCCAAATCCCTATCTCACTTGTGTGTGTAGTCACATGGAATGATTGAGATGCCAAATCCTGCTCCAGAGCTCTTGATTTTTGAACCATTTGTTGAAACCAATGAAATCATAATTTCATCCAAAGCCAAGCAGCAGCTCTCTTGGAAAGGACTGAGGCGGTGGGTTGAGATTACTGTGGGTGTTATCGGAAAGCGTGGGTCAATGCATTCGCTGAGTCCTAGTCTTACTGTCAAGGAAAGTGGCGATATATTGTCTCTCGAGGAGAAGTTTCAAGGTACTCTCACTTGTCTTTGCCATTTCATATCTTCTCTCTACTTTTTATAAGAGTACTAAAATGTCTTTACTATGGCATATGGAACTATATCTTTAATAGGAGGCACTGGCATAAATCTTACTCCACCTCCACCAACAATCATGAGGTTTGTCTAAAGCTTCAATCGGGTTATTATTAGTACATGGAATAAATTTGTAAATGAAAGAGAACATTTTACTTTGTTGGAAAGGTCTTTGAAGTTTTTTAGCAAAGCTATGCTTGTCACAGTTATCAAATTCAGGCTTTGGTTTTCAGATCTCTTAGTCTGAGGGAAACTATAAACTAATTTAGAACCCAATTTAGTTTGCCTTTGGATTTTGTATTAAAATGTATTGTTAGTATAGAGATCATCAGAAAGTGAGTTTTAGGAGTAAAGAAAAAGTAATACCAAAATAAGACATTGAACTGTTCCCTTGGTTTGGTGCGGTTTTGATCAGTTTGATTTAGTCAAGAGAACAGAGAGAGAAAAGATTATAAAAGCTGATGACTAAAGTTGTGAGTTTCAGTAAGGAAGCTTTGGAGAAATGCAAACAAGGCATTGAGCTGATTGCAGAAACTCTCGGGTTAGAAGGGTTTTCACGGATCGATGCTTTTGTGCATGTTGAAACCGGAGAGGTACGATAGGGACCCGGATAATTACTTTGCACTATACTAATGTCTGCTCTCATCGTTCGTTCCAAAATCAATTTCTGTGATCTCACAAGGTCGTTGTGCAGGTACTGGTTATAGAGGTGAACACAGTTCCTGGAATGACTCCTTCCACTGTTTTAATCCAACAGGTGACTTTGCATTCCTATTTGTTCCATCTTGCAATCGTTTCAGCTTATGTGTGGTTTAGGAAGTATGTCAACTAAATGGAAACCGGATAAATTATTTGTTACCAAAAAAATAATTGATTTATCTCTAGTCCAAATTTTTATCAAAGAACATAAGTTTGGGTTGTGCTTGGTTTTGTTTTAGTGTTTTGACTAACAATATAGATCGATTTTTGGGATCATGTTTTATTAATCTTGAGATTTGTGTACGTGAAATTTTGCTCACGAGACATTGACATAAACACACCTTTGTTTTGTTTTGGGATTAAAAACCTGAAGGCATTAGCAGAGCAGCCCCCAATGTACCCTCCTCAATTCTTTCGGACTCTGCTCCATCTTGCTACACATAGAGTCCAGTGAGTTTTCTTCTTTATTTTCCAAGTGTTGTACATAGTAAAATACACTGTGTTTGTCATATTATTAAAATAAACAAGTCATGTAAATATGCTTTTAATTTTTTGAGTGGCTTTCATGTTTTTGATCTCCGGTTGGAGTTTTTTCATCGGTGTATTTTATATATTACTAGCAATTGATCCGCACTACGCGCGGAAGTTAGATAAAAGTATATTTCAGATTTTTTTGTGTAGATTAAGTTTTGGTTTTGTAAATTCATCTTTATGTCTGTTTTTGTATATGATTTGGTTGCTTATGTTGTTTGTTGGACATTTTTCAAAAATACTATTCATGTTCGATTAGTAAATAATTTTCTTTGGAGCTGTTTGATTAGAGTGTTTTTTAGATTGGTTTTGTAGGTTTTTTTTTTGTTTCTCTTAAATTCTCTTTGCAGCTGTTTTATGTTTGTTTTTCTTTGTTGTTTTATTTGTTTAATATTTTTTTGAATAGGTTTTTGTAGTAAGTATAATTTAGTGAACTGTTTGTTTAAAATAATTTGTAATCATCTTGAAGTTCCTTTTTTTTAAAAAATATTGTAATGAGAAGTTAACATTGTTTATTTAAAGTTGTTGTTTTCCTCTAGTTGTTAGTTGGGCTTAATTCAAATTATTAGTCATGTTGTTGTTAGATTTTTAGAAACATTTAGAACTACTAACGTGTCACAATAAAAGAAACTACAATGTCACAATGGGAAAAAAAGTTTCGTCCACATTTTTCTCTCTTCTTTTATCGTCTCTCTCTCGGACGACGGCGTTTGCGAGATGTCAGTGGAATCAGAAGCAAACAAAGGAGATTTTGTGATCTCGACGTCTTTGACTAAAATTTCATATAAATTTTAAATTTATAAAAATAAGTTAGAATTATATTATTTTAAATATGTAATCTTTGCATTTTTACAATATTAGTATGAAATCTAAATATGAAGTTCAGTTTGATTTTAGTTTGGATTATTTTGCATATATAACTTAGACGTAGTTACTTTGAAACGGAAAAACATTGTCTTATTCCATCTCTTCTCGTCCCATCTTGTCCCTTATCCATTAGAAAGTTCAATCATATGATCGTTCTCTTTTAAATAATTACTCATAGACAAAGTACCCATTTTTAAGTGGCTCTCTGTCGCATAGTCAACACTTACCCAAATTGGCGAAAATTTGATACTTAAACTTACTTACCTATATTTTTCGATTCCATATTTTTATCTAAATTTTATATCCCTTTTTTATTCGAGTATACTGTTTTTTATTATTCAAATTACCTGTTTCAGTTGACATATACTATTTCTTGTCCTAAAATCATAAATATAGTGGACTTTAGTCAAAATTTAATTATGGTTTACGAAAGTATATGTAATTAATAAATTAATGAAATTACTTTGGAAAAACATATATTTGGTCAAATAATAAACCATTTTAATTCATAAAATTTTAATTATATAATATTAGTATTTTTCCATAAATATATATTTGGTCAAATAATAAACCCTTTTAGACTATTATGCGTATATAACCTAGAAGTATTTTTAAACCCTTTTAGACTATCTACCTATTTTCAAAAATATTCAAAATTCACAAAGTACCCGTTTCTAAGTGGCTCATTTACCTGTCGCATAGTCAACAATTGCCCAAATTAGTGAAAGTTGTAGACTTGAACTTATCTACCTATACTTTTTTTATTCCATATTTGTATCTAAATTTTAGGTCCCCTTTTTTGGAATTTTCTAGAATACTGTTTTTAGTTATTTGAATTACCTGTTTCAAGTGGCATACACTATTTCTTGTCCTGATACCATAAAAAGATTGGACTTTAATTATGATTTTTCTGAAAGTACATGTACTAAATAAATAAATTAAATTACTTCAAAAAACAATGGCAAAACAAATACTTGGTCAAATAATAAACCCTTTATGTCATAAATTTTTAATTATATAATATTAGTATTTTCCATAAACATATGAGTTTTGATCAAATAATAAGCCCTTTTAGATTATGATGCGTATATAACCTAGACGTATCTACTGTGGAACGAAAAATACGTCATTTCCCGTTCAATCCCGTCCCGTCCCATTATGTCCTGTATCCATCAGAAAGTTCTCTCCTATGATTGTTCTCTTTTATATAATTACTCATATACAATGTTTATTAATAGATATTTGGTTTTGCAATTTAGATGGGATAAATTCTATATTAAATATTTAATTTTTATTTAGTTAGTTAAAATTATCCAAAACAAATTATAATTCTCAAAAACTATATAACTATTTTCAAAAATATACAAAATTCACAAAATACTCGTTTCTAAGTAGCTCATTTACCTTGTCGCATAGTCAACAACTACCCAAATTAGTGAAAGTTTGAGACCTGAACTAATCTACCTATATTTTTCGATTTCATATTTTTATCTAAATTTTATGTCCCCTTTCTTTTTGGAAAACTGTTCAATTATACTGTTTCTACTATTTGAGTTACTTGTTTCAGTTGGCATATACTATTTTTTGTCCTAATACTATAAATAGATAGGACTTTAATCAAAATTTAATTATGGTTTACGACAGCATATGTAATAAATAAATAAATTAAATTACTTTTTTAAAAGAATGGCAAAACATATATTTGATCAAATAATTAACCCTTTAGTCATAAATTTTTAATTATATAATATTAGTATTTTCCATATAGATTGGAAAGCTCCTTGGAATTATATCGTTCGAAGTCCCTCGCTTCCTGGATCGGCGAGAAGGCCTAAGCTCTTCATCACCATCACAACATCTTTTTTGAAAAGACCATCATCATCATCATAATCTTCGCCTTTGATCGAAATTTGAAAGTAGAGATCTTTGCTCTTCTTCTCAAAAACACATTGTTGGTGCTGAAGAAGAGACCACAACTTGGAGACAAATGGTTGAGCAAAAGAAACCCATCTGAAAAGACGAAACAAAGGGAAAGAAAAAGACTGGTTGCATTTTGACAATGAACACTTCTTCTTCATGGTTTAAAGTTATATAAATGGTTCTCAGTCATAACTTGATGACAATGAACTCTTCTACTCTATGGTTAATCAATTTTTGCCACCGAGTTAAAAAATTGACTGACTAAACATCAATATACAGTAAAACCTCTATAAATTTATACTAATATATCAAATGTTGGGACCATGACATTGTACTAATTTATAGTGATATTAATATATCTATAATTTAATAATTATTATTTTATAGTGTAAATTAATAATTATTAATTTTTAGATATATTTTTTTGATTGTTTAAATTTTAAAAAATTATGAATTGAGACAGTTTTAGCAAAATAAGATTAGACTTTCCAATGTATCAATTTAGAATTGAATTTATGATATTTAGAAAACATTACTGACAATAAATTACAAATAATCTATAAAAATATCAAGATGAAAATGATACATATGTAGAAATTGAAATCTTTTAAAAAAATCTTTGCTATTTTTATGACATGTTATAGAGTATAATCTATCATTATAATTTATAAATACAACATAACAATTTTTTTATAGATATGAGCTCTATAGAAAATTCAAAATTCTAAAAAGTACATATACGAACATATATATTTGTAAATTTACATGATTATTAATTTACGATATTATTGAGACCATATTTTACATGAGAATTTTAAAAAAATATTATATTATTATCTTATCAAATTATGTTATTTTTTACTGATCCGACTTGGGAACATCAAAATTTATTAAGTTACAGTATTTATTCATTTATAGAGTATTAATTATTAGAGGTTTTACTGTATAATAGTAAACCCATTTTCGAGGGTCTGATTGATCATATTTCTAATCCAATGGTTGAGATTAATTTTATTATTGATCTAAAGGTTGTCGTTTATTGTCAAAAATTGATTAAACCAAAATATGTGACTTTTCAGTTGCAACCTTTTTGTTCACGTTCTTTTGTGAATCATCACGTCGTTTTATGTGTTCTCCCATATCTACGATACCAACGTATGCAATTTTTGCCCTCTCGCATCCATGGCTTATATATATAATAAAAATTAATTCGGTATGGTTTGGGGTGGAATTTGATCATCTGGTTTGGTTAGATACTAAACGCTGTGTTTTAAACGTTACTGGTCTACAGTGGAATTTGCTTTCTCAACTTTCAACATTTCGCATGATAACACATAGTAAGGAACCATCTCATATCAATTCCAATAGCACCAGTTAGTAATCCGGTTTAAATCACAATACCTTTAAGTCTACAAAATCCAAACTAAAAGAGTAGTTAGTCTCACATCCAGGTCAGTCAATTTATACGAAAGAAAACGCTACAGGAAACCATTTCTTGATGATCCCTTCACTACTACTCTACGACCCTTGCAAATCGGTGACTGTATCTGAGCAAGCTCTCTTACCTGCAACATAATGTGTGTAGGAATGGCCATTGACCCATGCTTCTTTGGACCTCCCTGCAAAAAGACGACTATTCACTGATTGAGTCTAACACCAAATATAATTATACATTAACTTGACTCTGTTTTATATTAAAAAAAAAAAATTATCTCGGTAAGTGCTAACCACATTGTTTGAAGGAGTTTGAGAAAAGCATGCTCTTCGTAAATTTCGCCATTTGTGAGAGACATGTGTAGTGTTAGCGAACAAAATAAACACGAGGACTAATAATATTGAGTAGAGGCAGTTTATAGTTATGTTGAACCAACCTTGAGATCCACAGGGGTACGGTACACGAATGATGAAAATGAAACCTTTTTCATCTCAGACCATTTCCCTAATCCATATTTCGTCACACCTTAGATAAGTTTTTTTAACTTCAGTGACAATCCAAGCTCTATGATGCTTCCTTCTCATTGCACTTTGCGTGGTAGATCAACGCGATTATTATCATCTGAGCTATCTCCATATGAGTCTAAGTTCTCTGACTCCATGTAGTCTTGATCCACCTCATTGAAAATCGGTTTTAAATGGTCCTTGCTGCTGTGATAACCAAAATAGAAAAAGCAGTGAGCAACTGTGTCATACCAGAAATCCAGGTTATTCGGCATATAAAATTGCAAATTGAGAATGAGGATGAGTATGATATTGGGAAAATTGATAAGGTTAGTTTTTACTCACAGGAAGAAGCATAAGAACACCAATGGGAACAACTGATGCTAAGTTAGTCATGGTTCTGCGTAGGGCTTTCTTTTCTTTCTCTGTTAATTCATCTCCTACCACAGACCTCCTAAGGAGTTCTATAGCAGCAGCTGAATCAAACGCAAGAAGCTGAGTACCCTGCCATACGTCCTGTCAGAATATCCGGGTAAAGTGCACTGTTAGTAACTAACTCATGAAGTAGGAAAATAGTGAAGGAAGGCTGATCAGAAACTGCTAATTTGCTCAATGAAACCAAAGATATATATAGCATGAGGCTTCCAATGACATTCATACCGTACTGGTTTCTTTAATTTGGTCAAGAGTTTTCTCAATGACATTTTCTTTCTTTGAGCTCTGTACTAATTGCACACCTTTCATACTACTACGAGGATCTTCAGAGGTTCTTCCCTGCAGAACATAGAGATGTGAGCTTGTACTCGTGAACCAAATCAGAGATAACGATATTTCAACTAACATAGAGTCAGTTGATCATCTGAAACATAAACGCAAATAACAATGTGTTACGAGTTGATCGTCTGCTACCATGTTGAAAACTAAACCCATGAAAGAAAGAACATAGCACAAAAATCATCGCACTGATTTGTCCACGAACTTGATGGCAATATGACTAAAATAGATAAAAAGGAGTAAGAAAACCACCGTTTTAATGATAGGATCAGTTTAGATCTCACAAGACCATGGACAACCTCCGTTTATAAGTTATTACATGTTTAAACTCGAGCTAATACTGAAACTGACATTTTAAAATATTTACTATGTGTGTAAAAAAACAAATCAAACATCTTGCAGCAGCGTTTGACTACTACTCCACTATGTTCGAAATAATTACTAACCTCTTCGTTTACCGACTCATCTGTACTTCCTTGGACACGTTTCTCCAGCTCTATCAGTTCACTCCGTAGAAGTTCGAACCGATAGATCTCATTGGGTTTGGAATCCACACTATTTACATTTTCTTTGGATTTCTCAAAATATTCATCTGCCTGCATTTTGTAAAAAATATTGAAACCTCTTACCATACTACAAATTGAAAATGGTTGAATTAAACATAGCATCTCTTCACTGAGTGAAACCAATTATAAATACATAGTAAATGACTGAAAAACGCAGAGTGCTAAGCAGAAATATCCCCAATACTCTTAAGATCAGAGACATGCTTACAAAACATATGATAAAATGAAGCATACCGATGACTCGGGGCTAGGCTTATTTCTTGGACTGCGCACAAAGAAACCCCAGAATCCACGATCCCTACCAATGCGCAAAACAATAAATTAAATTCCACAGCCAGAGGAAAACAAAGAGGACCCTACGTTTATACCTCAAAAACACCGAAGGATTAATTAACTATCAGAACAAACAATATACCTTGTGCCTTGATCTAAATAATCTGAAAAGCGTAAATGGAGCCTTGCATCAAAGTGACTGCAAAAGAGGGAAATAAAAACAAAAGAGCAAGTAAATAATTCAGAATGAATGAAGGGGAGACATACCCCAAGTGTCATTATGTTTTCCCTTGGACGGCTTCTTTTTACATGAGAAACATAGGAAACCTGAATTCTGGAACCAGCAAGGGATACCATCCCGGTAACAACAACTCTCCCTCCTGAAGAAACGACTTGAATAGAGCTCTGATCTTTTGAAGGGATCACTGACTCATCACTTTGCTTTTTTCATTGGGTTTTGAAATTTCTTCAATGTATCCTTATCGGTCTCCGTCACCAAATCCGGCTAAAAACAACAATTTCATGAACCAACAAAGATTTATTTAAAACAAAATTGACACTCAACGGTTAGAAGTAGTCATTCCAACTATGTATGATTTGTATGAGATGGAAGAAAGATGCAAACTTGCAAAAAAGAGTTATAAGAGCAGAGAGAAAAAATTAGAAAAAAAACCTGGCTTTTGTGTTCAACATGTTTGGTCTTGTAAAACCCTTTACGAATGACCTACAGAATGAAACAAAATAAGCCAAATTAAATCATGATTACGCAGAAGATCGACCAAAACCCAAGGAGGTCAATTAAGAGAGAGAGACCTGTCCAGCTTTTTCAGTAGCATCAATGCCGGCAGCCAAGAACTGATCTAGAGAATCACATAAAATCAATGTCGCCCAACAAAACGCAAATGAGAAAACAATGCAGAGGAATTAAAAAGAAAGGGGAATTAAAAGAAGTTACCTGAGATTTGAAGAACCGAGAAGCCCTCCATCGCTGATATTGGTTTTCGCGAATTAATGTCGATCCTTTGATGAAACTCGCAAATTGGAATACTGATTTAATCTACTGATTTCAACAACAACATTCGGTTCTGACGACACACATAGATTCTCTTACTCATTCCCCATGCCTGGATAATTAAAGAAGATCAAAGAACAAAATTAGCAGTTACGAAGAAAACCGTTGCAATTATTATGAAAGACATGGAAGATGAGTGAAAGTGTAGAGGACTGGAAGAATTGAATTCGCATCAAATGGTGAAACGGAATGGATCGATAGTTAAGGAGGGGAGAAACCGGCACGGTGAAGGTGGAGCGTCGTCCTTGACAGCGCGTAAGAGATGCATCGTTAGATTTAGTCTATAGGATTGTGGGAAAATGGTTTGGGTCTCGAAACTTTGAAAAATTTGGGCTAATAAAATCCAAAAATCCATCAAAATATTTAAGAAGAAATGCTGAGGTGACAGCACCATGAGTGAGTAAAAGCCAACTTTATATGCTGAGGTGACAGCACCATGAGTGAGTAAAAGCCAACTTTATATATATAGAATGCTTTTGGATGTTTATTAGTAGACTAATAAGTTCTATCATAACAATTATATTTATGAAATTATGATTCAAAATGGAATTAAGCAATGCGTACAAAATCAAAATGAGATGAAACAGTTTCAGCGATTAATTTGGATTTAATTTGATAGAAAAGCAAACTTCATAAGAATGAAGATCAAATCTGATACAAATGGTTATCTTATTAGTGTTCGATATAATATTATTTTCAAAACAAACAAATAAATAATAAATTTAAAATAATATTATTGGAAATATAAAGAAGTATAAAGCAATGCAATATTCAAGAGTGATAAATTGGCGGGAAGAGATGAGCATCGTCACCGTACCAACATCGAAAGCCCAGCAGATCAAAACCCTAATAATCTCCGTTGCATCCGCCGTCAGCCATCTGAAACAAATCCACGCCTCTCTCATTCGCCACAGTCTCCACCACGACACTTTCCTCGTTAACCTCCTCCTCAAACGAACTCTCTACTTCCGCCAAACCCGTTACTCATTTCTCCTCTTCTCTCATACTCAGTTCCCAAACATTTTCCTCTACAACACTCTCATCAATGGCTTCGTCAACAATCATCTCTTCCAAGAAACCCTCGATCTCTTCCTCTCTATCCGCAAACACAATCTCTCCCTCCATGGTTTCACCTTCCCTCTGGTTCTCAAGGCTTGCACCAGATCCCGAAACCTCAAGCTCGGAATTAACCTTCATTCGCTTGTTTTGAAATGTGGGTATGATCACGACGTAGGTGCTATGACGAGTCTCCTCTCTATCTACTCTGGAACCGGGCGTTTGAATGATGCACACAAAGTGTTCGACGAAATTCCTGAGAGAAGCGTTGTTACTTGGACGGCGTTTTTTAGTGGGTATATTACTGCTGGGAAGCACAGGGAAGCTATTGATTTGTTTAAGAAGATGGTGGAGATTGGTGTGAAGCCTGATAGCTACTTTATTGTTAAGTTTTTATCTGCTTGTGTTCACGTAGGAGATCTCAACAGCGGGGAATGGATTGTTAAGTTCATGGAAGAGATGGGGATGCAGAAGAACTCATATGTGCGGACGACACTTGTCAATCTCTATGCAAAGTGTGGGAATATGGAGAAAGCTCGTTCTGTTTTTGACTCGATGGTTGAGAAAGATATAGTTACTTGGAGCACTATGATACAAGGGTATGCATCGAACAGCTTACCGAAAGAAGGGGTTGAGTTTTTCATCCAGATGTTGCAGGAGAATCTGAAACCGGACCAGTTTTCAATTGTAGGGTTTCTTTCTTCTTGTGCAAGCTTAGGAGCGCTTGATCTAGGTGAGTGGGGTATCAGTTTAATAGATAGGCATGAGTTCTTGAACAATCTGTTTATGGCTAATGCGCTGATCGACATGTATGCGAAATGCGGGGCTATGGCTCGAGGTTTTGAAGTATTTAAAGAAATGAAGGAGAAAGATATAGTTATCATGAATGCTGCAATTTCTGGTCTGGCCAAGAATGGCCACGTTAAGCTCTCGTTTGCGGTTTTTGGACAAACAGAGAAGTTAGGTATCTCACCTGATGGGTCAACGTTCCTTGGATTGCTCTGTGGGTGCGTTCACGCTGGCCTAATTGAAGACGGGCTTCGTTTTTTTAACAGCATGAGCTGTGATTACGCTTTGAAACGCACTGTTGAACACTATGGTTGCATGGTTGATCTTTGGGGCAGAGCAGGGATGTTAGATGACGCATACCGTGTGATCTGCGATATGCCCTTAAAGCCAAACGTGATAATCTGGGGAGCGTTACTGAGCGGATGCAGACTGGTCAAAGATACGCGGTTAGCAGAAACTGTTCTCAAAGAACTCATCGCTTTGGAGCCATGGAATGCAGGAAACTATGTTCAATTATCCAACATATACTCTGTCAACGGCAGATGGGACGAAGCGGCTGAAGTGAGGGACAAGATGAACAAGAAAGGTCTGAAGAAGATCCCGGGATATAGTTGGATAGAATTGGAAGGGACGGTCCATGAGTTTCTAGCAGATGATAAATCTCATCCACTTAGCGACAAGATATATGGAAAGCTAGAAGAGTTGGGTAATGAAATGAGACTTATGGGTTTTGTTCCAACGACAGAGTTTGTTATGTTCGATGTTGAAGAGGAAGAAAAGGAAAGGGTCTTGGGGTATCACAGCGAGAAGCTTGCTGTTGCGTTTGGGCTGATCAGTACGGATCATGGCCAGGTGATTCGGGTAGTGAAGAATCTAAGGGTATGTGGAGATTGTCATGAAGTGATGAAGTTAATATCGAAGATCACTAGACGAGAGATTGTTGTTAGAGACAACAATAGGTTTCATTGTTTTACTAATGGCTCTTGTTCTTGCAATGACTATTGGTGAGCCCACTAGGTGAAAAAACGGCAGAATTTAATTTTACTTAATTTAATTGTTCAGAGCTTGACATTTTTGTATACATTTTTGAGAGTTGATGGTTATTAAAAAAGTTGGCACAGACAGAATATACCTTTTTTGACATGTCAAATGTCTAAACACACAAGATAGATAGTATAGCAAATCGTAGAAATCAGATTGAATCAGAGGAGGCGGAGTTGGAGGAAGCAAAACAGTTGTCGGAGGTTGTGTAAGAATGTGTTTCCCGGTGGTTCGAGGACGCTCAGGGTAGCAAAAGCCGTCAATTTGCAGATTCTGGTGAGTCAGATGTATTTCAAAGGCTTTGGTGTCTCCGATGAGTCGAGCAGCCAGCTAACCTTAAACTTGTATTTAGACTGGACATTGAATCTTGAGGTGATAGCTGAAGATATATTATACTACATTCTTCCCATTTGAATTCTGGTTATATTGTTGGAATACTAACGCATATACTTTAGCTTTAACAGTTAGCAGTGTATAGTTATCCCACACTGATCAGTTTCTCAAAACAAGAATGAAGAATCTCTAACTTTTGCATAATTCACAACATGTCAACTGTTTGTCATTAGGTTCTTGAAACAAGGTTAAGGTGAACTTCTCTTTCCTTACACAGATAGGCCACTGGATGCTTGGGACCATGACGTCCTTTTCTGTAACAAATGTCTTCAGACAAACACTCTATGCCTATTGAGACCCGCAATGTGAACATAACAGCCCTCGGGGTAATGTAAGTTACTGCATTAAACATGAACTTCTTCTCTCTCGCATCTCCATTGTAGAGGTTTGGATCCACGTACAGAAACTGGCAAGTTTCATCGCTTCTGGATATTCTCAGCCACAAACAGGTATCCCTTGGCACATTAAGCAGCGTGATCTCACACTGAATAGCCACTGGGAGACCAGGCAAAAACGAAATCGGACTGTAAGGACCATTACCAGGAACCTCTAGCTCTGCGCTCACACACTGCAGATTACTAGAGAACGTAAACTGTTCCGGAGAGAAGCAACTAAATATCTTGATGAGATGAAGCAGTCTACAGCAATTTATATCAGCAGAGCTCCCAATCTCTAGCAATGACTTCTTAGTTTCAGTTAGAAAATCTGATGGTTTGGTGCATTGTTGTTCATGGTGGAGCTCTAATT
>NC_025699.1:3432030-3433081 GCF_000633955.1 Camelina sativa | reverse complement strand
CTCTGCGCTCACACACTGCAGATTACTAGAGAACGTAAACTGTTCCGGAGAGAAGCAACTAAATATCTTGATGAGATGAAGCAGTCTACAGCAATTTATATCAGCAGAGCTCCCAATCTCTAGCAATGACTTCTTAGTTTCAGTTAGAAAATCTGATGGTTTGGTGCATTGTTGTTCATGGTGGAGCTCTAATTTAGATATCGTTGAAGTTAGCTTCTCCATGCAGCTAAGGCGGCAGCAAGTCTCAAATCTATATAGCCTTAACAAGCAACCAAAAATTACTAGCTCCATTACTAAGGACACCTCCATAGACAAGCCTGTGAATCTACACCTTATCTCCATCAGTTTGATCTCTACCTCTTCCATCAGTATTTCCGGTTCTACAGATCTACACGTGCTGATGTGTCTTGGGTATTCGAAATGAGAGCATACTTGAGCGAGAAGTTCTATTACGTGAATGTACTGACACGTAAATTGCAATGCACCAATGGAGATTGAAGAATCGGCTGTCAAAATTGCTAACTCCTGTTTGCAAGCCCTGGACAAGAAGACAAGAAACACATTAGATAGGGTACACCTGAAACAATGATTCAGAGGCTGGAATTTTAATAGATTGTAAGCTGTAAAACCTCAACGCTCGGAGTGCTTCTTTCGAGCACCCTGATTGTGATAACAACCAGGCAGCCTTTATTTTCAACAGTATATAGTTAACAAACTTGAGTGCTTGATTACTCTCATTAGATATATCTTTGCTTGGTAGTAAGACAGGGTTTCCAGCAAAATCTGCATCACCGTGCCTATATGCATGAAAAAATATATCTCCTTTGTTGAATTCTGTACCCGAAGAAGCAGAAAGAATAGTGCAATGAGTCAAGTAAGCCAAAAGCGTATCCTGGTCCATCATCTCATGAAGTCCACGAGAGAATTTCCCCAGCATTGCAAGTGAATATGAAAAAGCCAGGGGTGGTATGGAGGTGATGCTTTGTTTGTTTGAGAGAGGGGCTGAGATTATCAGCATAAGAGATGCAGATAAGTGTCGGCTGTTGAATTC
>NC_025699.1:3394183-3431100 GCF_000633955.1 Camelina sativa | reverse complement strand
ACCGTGCCTATATGCATGAAAAAATATATCTCCTTTGTTGAATTCTGTACCCGAAGAAGCAGAAAGAATAGTGCAATGAGTCAAGTAAGCCAAAAGCGTATCCTGGTCCATCATCTCATGAAGTCCACGAGAGAATTTCCCCAGCATTGCAAGTGAATATGAAAAAGCCAGGGGTGGTATGGAGGTGATGCTTTGTTTGTTTGAGAGAGGGGCTGAGATTATCAGCATAAGAGATGCAGATAAGTGTCGGCTGTTGAATTCAGATTTATTTCCGGAAGCTGTCCCTAACTGGAGAGTATGCAAGAGTAAGCAAAGAAAATAATTCATATGCCTATAGTTAACAAAAAAAGAGTGATAAATAGTTTCTCGTTTACCTGTTCACTAAATCTCTTAACCAGACTGGCTAAGAACTTCGCGTGGTTTTGTCCAAAATGGAACAGGGCAGACAAGGTATTAGGTTCGTCCTAGGATGAAATAGCAAGAAAATTAAGGTTCAGAAGAAGAAAAAGAAAAAGAAAGAATTGATGAAATCAGAAGCTACTTCATCTCTGTAGATAACTGTACCAACCTGTGGATACATCTCTAAACTTTTAAGGACACCATTAACACATTTGTCGACCAGCTTCAAATCAGGCAGCTTTGCCAGTTTAAGAATGTTTCTAGCCTCAACTCTTATGTTCTCAGAAGTATCAACAATAGCTTCCAAAAACTGCAAAGTCAAGTAGAAGGTCTTTATCAAAACTCGTAGCAAAGATATAGCCAAATAGAACCAAGTGACAATCATGGAGTCAGTGGCAGCGAGGCTAGTTTAGTACCAAATCACTTATTGTCTCGTTAAGCATTAGGCCCTAGAGTGCAAAGAATTATGGAGCTACTTCAGTGGGCCTAAACTCATACGAGGTTGGTTATATGCATAAAACCTGGACCACACGAGACAACATACCAAACTTATGAAGTATAGCAAGAGAAGTATTGCATCTGCATTCTCATAAGCTGTTTGCCTACTCATTACAATAGAAAGAAATAAAAAGGCAGAAGATATGGTGACTTACGGCGGGCATATAAGTTTCCTGTATCTTCAGGTCCCCCAAGTCTGCTATATGATGCAATGCATCTAAAGCTTTCAACTTGACAACCATATAATCATCGTATAACATATCCATCAATAGGTAAACAGCTTCATCTGGGAATTTGATAGAATTTACTGAGAGGGAGTGGAAGGAGTCAACCGCAGCTTCCCGTACCTTCAAAAATGATGCATAGAAATGCTGTTTATAAAAGTGCCAGAAACAATAAAAACTCAACTAAATTCTTGTCTACAGAACTTACTTAACAGGATTGCACATAAAGGCACCATAACAAAACGAAAAAGGAATTTTCTTATAAGGATACCTCGTAGAATTCATCTTCAAAACCATGGATGAAAATTCCAGCTGCAGCAGCGACATCAGCTGATACATTCGAAAGATGATTCTGCGGTTTCTTCCCTTTCCTGGCTCCCAATACTTTTTTAGAAATTGTTTGCAATATAATGCTTTCTGATGCAGTTCCTACAATCCCAAATCCCCTGAAGACCTCAACCCTCACGTCTACGCTCATATCTCTCACGATAGAACAAAGCTGAAAGCATGTTTATAAGAAAACATCAGACATTTGGTTATTTAAGCTCGTTTGCAAATACAATTTCAAACTTCAGCATGTTATTTCATATTGTGGATATCACAAAACTGACTAGTCATTGTATCAATTCGTAGCTAGGTATAAGACAGCTCCAAAGACGAGACTTCAAATGCTACACAAGCTAAAGAGGAGCTAGTTACCTGGAGAAACACAGCATCTGTACATTCTCTTCTGTCCACCTCTTCTTCCTTGGAAGCAATCATCACTTTGCCCCACACACTGACCTGAACATTCAAAAAGTTGCCAACTCCCCAATTAGATATGATCCGATCATTAGCTTATAACAATTCTTTCAACCGCAATTTCATCAAATCAAAGAGAAACTTACTGCACGAACTGCAGAAGATCTGACGCTATCTTCAGCATCGCCTAGAAGCTCAACAGCACGAGTATAGCAACCTTCCACGGCATGAGCGTGATTCAAATCACCAGCCTTACATACACTAATCAGTCCATCCAGAGCTAGTTTTCGAATATAAGGATACGGATCCTTGGTAAACCCTAAAAACAAGGTGAAAAGTACGGACGACGGGACATTGAACCTCTCCGCGTTCCTAAGTAGCCACAGCCGAGACGATATAGGTGCTCCGAGACAAATCGACGCAAATACCTCGCCGTCGATTTTGGAATTCGCGGTGGCGGCGATGCTAGGGTATCTCTCGGATAACGACGCCAGCACAGCAAGCGATTCCACGGCGGCGGCGGAGTTTTGAAGGCGGAGTAAGTTGGAAAGGACCGAGTCGAAGATCTGTGGCGCTAATTCCTTTCGCCGGAAGGCAAGATCGGAGAGTAGCTTGAGGATGTGGTGAAGAATCGGCGAGTCTCCTCGACTCAGAAGACCAGTAAGGAAATCGAACACCGAGGAAATTATAGAGTCGGAAGTGTCGGCGTTGATAATGAGTGATCTAATTGAAGCTAGAGTGTCGAGAGAGATTGATTCAGCAGAGATCGAGTTCGAATCGTCTTCCTCCATTGAAGAAGACGAAGTGAGAATTTCTCAATTTTAATTTGGCGGCGACAAAAAGATTAATAGTTTTGATATTTATTTCAAAAGTCAATAGACCAAAAAAAAAAAAAAGTCAAAACATTTTTGAAATCTCTAATTTTGAAGTAAATAAAAAAATTGTGGTGTAAAATGTTACATACTACCAGCTCGTCCTGAAGTGGGTTTCTTGAATTTGGAGAGTTCAACAAGATCACCAAACAACTTGTCTTCTGGTTTCTTATTCATAGGCTTCATCATTGGTGGATGGTTAAGAGCCAAAGGCTGTTGTTGATGATGAGAAGAAACTTGGTAAGGGTTTGTATTGTTGTTGTTTCCATTGTCTTGAAGAGACATGCCGTACATTTGTTGTTCTAGAAGATACTGTTGTGGTGGCTGAGCTTGTCCTCCTCCTCCGTAGCCTCCTCCGTACATGGCGGGATTGTAATTGTTGTTTATGACGTTTGGGTTGTGGCCAAAGGGTGGCATGTGGCCTCCTGTCATTGGAGGGAGGAACATTCCGAACAAGTTGTTGTTGTTGTTGTTCGGGGGATGAGGAGAGCCANCATTACAATAGAAAGAAATAAAAAGGCAGAAGATATGGTGACTTACGGCGGGCATATAAGTTTCCTGTATCTTCAGGTCCCCCAAGTCTGCTATATGATGCAATGCATCTAAAGCTTTCAACTTGACAACCATATAATCATCGTATAACATATCCATCAATAGGTAAACAGCTTCATCTGGGAATTTGATAGAATTTACTGAGAGGGAGTGGAAGGAGTCAACCGCAGCTTCCCGTACCTTCAAAAATGATGCATAGAAATGCTGTTTATAAAAGTGCCAGAAACAATAAAAACTCAACTAAATTCTTGTCTACAGAACTTACTTAACAGGATTGCACATAAAGGCACCATAACAAAACGAAAAAGGAATTTTCTTATAAGGATACCTCGTAGAATTCATCTTCAAAACCATGGATGAAAATTCCAGCTGCAGCAGCGACATCAGCTGATACATTCGAAAGATGATTCTGCGGTTTCTTCCCTTTCCTGGCTCCCAATACTTTTTTAGAAATTGTTTGCAATATAATGCTTTCTGATGCAGTTCCTACAATCCCAAATCCCCTGAAGACCTCAACCCTCACGTCTACGCTCATATCTCTCACGATAGAACAAAGCTGAAAGCATGTTTATAAGAAAACATCAGACATTTGGTTATTTAAGCTCGTTTGCAAATACAATTTCAAACTTCAGCATGTTATTTCATATTGTGGATATCACAAAACTGACTAGTCATTGTATCAATTCGTAGCTAGGTATAAGACAGCTCCAAAGACGAGACTTCAAATGCTACACAAGCTAAAGAGGAGCTAGTTACCTGGAGAAACACAGCATCTGTACATTCTCTTCTGTCCACCTCTTCTTCCTTGGAAGCAATCATCACTTTGCCCCACACACTGACCTGAACATTCAAAAAGTTGCCAACTCCCCAATTAGATATGATCCGATCATTAGCTTATAACAATTCTTTCAACCGCAATTTCATCAAATCAAAGAGAAACTTACTGCACGAACTGCAGAAGATCTGACGCTATCTTCAGCATCGCCTAGAAGCTCAACAGCACGAGTATAGCAACCTTCCACGGCATGAGCGTGATTCAAATCACCAGCCTTACATACACTAATCAGTCCATCCAGAGCTAGTTTTCGAATATAAGGATACGGATCCTTGGTAAACCCTAAAAACAAGGTGAAAAGTACGGACGACGGGACATTGAACCTCTCCGCGTTCCTAAGTAGCCACAGCCGAGACGATATAGGTGCTCCGAGACAAATCGACGCAAATACCTCGCCGTCGATTTTGGAATTCGCGGTGGCGGCGATGCTAGGGTATCTCTCGGATAACGACGCCAGCACAGCAAGCGATTCCACGGCGGCGGCGGAGTTTTGAAGGCGGAGTAAGTTGGAAAGGACCGAGTCGAAGATCTGTGGCGCTAATTCCTTTCGCCGGAAGGCAAGATCGGAGAGTAGCTTGAGGATGTGGTGAAGAATCGGCGAGTCTCCTCGACTCAGAAGACCAGTAAGGAAATCGAACACCGAGGAAATTATAGAGTCGGAAGTGTCGGCGTTGATAATGAGTGATCTAATTGAAGCTAGAGTGTCGAGAGAGATTGATTCAGCAGAGATCGAGTTCGAATCGTCTTCCTCCATTGAAGAAGACGAAGTGAGAATTTCTCAATTTTAATTTGGCGGCGACAAAAAGATTAATAGTTTTGATATTTATTTCAAAAGTCAATAGACCAAAAAAAAAAAAAAGTCAAAACATTTTTGAAATCTCTAATTTTGAAGTAAATAAAAAAATTGTGGTGTAAAATGTTACATACTACCAGCTCGTCCTGAAGTGGGTTTCTTGAATTTGGAGAGTTCAACAAGATCACCAAACAACTTGTCTTCTGGTTTCTTATTCATAGGCTTCATCATTGGTGGATGGTTAAGAGCCAAAGGCTGTTGTTGATGATGAGAAGAAACTTGGTAAGGGTTTGTATTGTTGTTGTTTCCATTGTCTTGAAGAGACATGCCGTACATTTGTTGTTCTAGAAGATACTGTTGTGGTGGCTGAGCTTGTCCTCCTCCTCCGTAGCCTCCTCCGTACATGGCGGGATTGTAATTGTTGTTTATGACGTTTGGGTTGTGGCCAAAGGGTGGCATGTGGCCTCCTGTCATTGGAGGGAGGAACATTCCGAACAAGTTGTTGTTGTTGTTGTTCGGGGGATGAGGAGAGCCACCTTGAGGGTTGTAACCGAAGGGTTGATGACTGTGTGTGGTGATGACCACTTGAGTCACTTGCATTGGATGAGTAGGAGAGTATTGAGGGCTCGAGCTTGGAGATTGAGCTTCCCATGGTGGTGGGGGTAGTGCTAGAACATTGTTGTTTTGTCCACCTTATAATAAGACCATATGACAACAGAGAAAATAAGTTAGTATGTTAATTAGTCGGAGTTCTATGTAGGTACCAATATCAGTCCAAAAGTAATACCATAGTGAGGAGAGGCGGGCGGGCTAAAGCTAGGCGAAAAGGGTTGGTTTCCGTAGGCAGGAGAAGATGGTTGTTGGTGTTGTTGGGTAATTTGGAGATTCCAAACAGGACCAGATGACCCTTGTCCATAAAAAGGTTGCTCTTGATGGCCAGCTGGTCCAAATCCATTTGAGTGATGTTGTTGCACCATCTGATTCTGTGCGTGTGGATTCGAAGTTGGAGTAGAGCTTTCGCAGTTGTTATCTGATAACATATCGATTAAGACGATGGAGTTATCTGGCGTTGCTACGGGACTACTTGGTTGTGGAGGTCCGAGAGGAACAATAGCTAATGAGTTTTCTGCATTTGGAGTCTCAAAGTCATCACCACTTAGAAGGTCTATTTTTGGACCATTTGTTGCAGAAGCCACAACACTACAAGCTTTGGTTTCACTGCAAAAGAAATTTTATATATTTTAGAATGTCATAGTCAAACTTAGTCATGAACCGAAATAACGAGAGCTGTTTCTTACCTTGAACCAACATCTATGATCTGAGTTGTGTCCTTAGGAACTTCCTTTTTAGATTTATCTTCCTTTTCTATCAAACTGTTTCCAGAGGCGATGGATTCGTGCTTTGCAAGTAGGCGCTGCAAATCGTCATTTAAGGCTAAGCCTTGGCAAAGCAATGATTCATCTCTGACACATGAACCAAAAACGTATATAGTAATCAATGTATTCGTCATAATTGTTAGAATGTCAAAACACAAGTTTGAAGTTTAAGTTTTAGATCTTTACGATGTCGAGTTTACAAGGTGTACTACTCTTTGCTTATAGGTGCGACATTGGCCAACGAGATCTACAAGAACCTCTTGTTTAAGCCCCTGCAAAGGTGACACCAATATAATGTTTACCAAAATGTTACATACCGTCTTTTCAGAAATTGGATGTTAAAGATATACCTCTTTGTTGTTTTTATCTATTGCGTTCATCATTTCAGCTAAGACATCCATAATTCCTCTAGCATTTTGAATTTCTGTCAAACTTCAACCAAGCAATGCTATTTTATCAATCTTTTTATTTTCAATATTCCTAGAAAACAGTGGGCAAATAAATATCAAGATAAACACCTCAAAGTTGGAAATTCTGACTCTGCTGAAGTATCAGTAGCTGCTTGTCTAGCATTACGAGAACTCTGAGGGTACGTTATCGAAGGACCAGTTTGTCCTGAACTGAGTGTGGTATGAGGTCTTTGAGGGAATACAGTTCCTGCCCGCTGCAAATAGATAAAGAAAAATAAATGAAATCCTAAAATGCGAACTATGCATTATTACAGCAAAAATGAAACATACCAACAGTTCTTGGTATGCTGCATAATATTGTGGATGTCTTCCTTGTGGGCCTGAAAAGCTCTCTTGCCAAGTATCTATAAGTATCAATATCTTCTCCCTCACTTGGATGTTAGGCTACAATTTTTACAAAAACAACATGATAAGTTTGGTGTGACACAAAAATGATCATAGATGAAATAATAGTTAAAAAAAAAGAATCATATAATATCCTGACCTTCTTTTTGGCCATCTTCACCATCTTATGAAGTATATCCTTCTCTGCAACTTGCATATGAATAAGTTCCCCACAATTGTTCATAATTGTCTCTAGTAACTACAATTGTAACAATCCCAAAAATACATGTTTAATTAATTTGAAAAAGGAAAAAAAAAAGAAGAAGTAAATATCTAAAGACTATATTGGTTGTTTGCATATCAAACTGAAGTGAAGTTTGGTTTTCAATTATGTAAGAACATTTCATTGAATAGAACTTACTGTAAGAGCCAAAAGCTGAACCTTGGAAGTCCTACTAGTAAGCCTCTTCTTGATTCCACTCACTACCTCTCTTGTTTGCCTACAAACACTCACATATCAAAAACGATGATATAGAATAAAAAAAAGAAAAATCAAAACCAAATTAAATGCAAACCATCCAAAACTTCAATGATCAACACAAATCTAGTATAACATGTTAGGATTAACGAAAAAAAAAAATACCACTACTATTGTTAGTAAGACATCAAAAAGAAGAATTGCATGTATTCTCTTTAGGACATCATAAATTCAACTATTACGATTTGTCCATTTGTCCTTTACAACATTGTTTCTGATCGACCAGATCGAGGATTTTCCGATCATAGAAAAATATTTAGTGAAAGAAGGTCGTACCCAGGCTCATGATTAAGCATGTCACATATCTCGAGGTTCATGGCCCAATCAGGGCCAATGAGCATGTCACTTGTGGCCCTATCAACCAGTGGATGCACCATCTTCTTCGTTTTTTTCCTCTTGTCTTTCAAAACTCCGAACTAAGTGAAGAGTTGTTTTGTTCCTCGTAATATGCAAAACAAGAAAACTATTAGCTCTTCTTAATTAGCAACTAGAAAATAATACGGCGACACTTGTAAACACCGTTGCTACGTCAAAGCAGAAGATTAAGGAACTAATTGACCTTTCATATTTTCCCTTTGAAATGTTTTTCTCTATTTAATTGGGCCTTTAGGTGCGTGAATAAACGAGCTTCGAATATGGAAACTCATCCCGTTTTTTAAACAACAAAACGACACGCTAACCACTCTTTGAAACGCGAAACGCCACGTCGTCTTTAACATGTTCTGAAGATGCAGTAAACAGTAGAGTTGGATTCTTCCATGCGAACACCGTGAGAGGCTGGAGATGTATATGGACATGCTACTCTTCATCACGAAACCCGAGACCTTGTTACGAAAGCTACTGAATGGAGGCCAAGTGTTTATCCGGGAAAAAAGATCACCGTGTGATGTGAGGCGCGAACCATGTTCATAAAATCTTGGCGGATACGTTAGGGGTCGACTGCACTAACCTAACGAGTTTTCATAATCTAATTGAGAAACTATTCAATTTTTCGACGTCAAACTTTTCATATTCTCTAACTCTTTACCTCTTCAAGAACTCTGTTTTACGGTTTTACAAGTCCATCATCCGGTTTCTTTTGTCTTGACAGTTTGGCTACCTGAGAGAGTAAGCTTAAAAATCATCGATATAGATTTGTTGAATCCGGTTTGGTGGCCTTTATATTATTAGTGTGTAATAGTTTGGCTTAATTTTGTATCCTTTCATTTTCTGCCTGTTCTCCTCTTTGTAATGATTTTGTGATATATTAATAAATATTCAATCCTCCACTTGACTGAAAAATAAAAATAAAAAGAAATTTAAATATATAAAAAATCAAAATTAAAAAGCTTTGGATGGGCACGTTGATCACTCTCCAGTCTCCACTCCTTCTTAACGGAAAGCAACGATGCTACTCTCAGAACTGATCAATCTACTTCCTTTATCATTCCCGACGATCCTTTTCAGCTGCAAACAAACATCACATTGGATCCATATAAACAACACTTGCATCAGACCGAGAGTGAAAACAAAATGACAAGCAAAACCAATTAAGAGTTTGTTATATAGGAAAATAATTAATACAAAGAGAAGAACAAAATACTGATCTCTAAGCTTAATATTTTCCAATTAAGAGTTGAGGAACTAGTAAGTAGTTGAATCGATGGAGGACACAAAATGACAAAGGTATGACTCTCTCATTGTGTAAAAAACCATCAGAAGACTTACCTGGCGCACATCATAACGAGAAAAAAGCACAGTGGACACCATGTCATCTGATTCTTCAAGCATGTTCGTTATCCGAGGGTAAAACTCCTTTCGCTCCGGCAGAGAATAAAAAATTAATTTCTTTATGCCGCGGACCTGATACCAGAGAAGCCGACATTGATCAGAAATAGTTATTTAATCAGAACCTAAAACAAAAGGTGAAAAAGAAAACCTTGTATCCCCAAAAGAAGTATGCTCTCTCAGTGTAAAGCATGATCTGTTTGCTCCCGTCAAAAAACTCTTGTCGTGCACGGGATTTAACCTCTGTGCTTGCATCTCTGAGAAGTGGAGAGTCACGATTAACAAACCATCCAATCAAATTAAACAATTCCGGATTAACACAATGCTTCAAAATAGGGGAACACATGGTCTCACTCATCAATAAAACAGAAAGAGGCGTCTTGCGACTTCAGATACTTTGCAATAATATAGTACTCGAAGTAAGAATTGATAAAGATCATTACTCCACCCTACAAACATGATTAAAAAAATACGACACATCA
This sequence comes from Camelina sativa, assembly GCF_000633955.1. Taxonomy (NCBI): domain Eukaryota; kingdom Viridiplantae; phylum Streptophyta; class Magnoliopsida; order Brassicales; family Brassicaceae; genus Camelina; species Camelina sativa. The sequence goes on along the minus strand of NC_025699.1, from coordinate 3,421,229 downwards.
AGCTCCCAAATTTACGTGATACCAAGGCTGTCTTTTTATTATAGAGTACCTGAACAGAATCTCTAATCCTTGGGAACACCTGTACCAAAAAGAAGAAGACAATCAGTATTTAGCAATTATAAACAAAACATTAAAAGTATAATCTGTGTAGTAACACTACTTTTAATGGTACAGAAACAAAAATTCAACAATGAAATGTGGCAATGCACAATATCATCCGTCATATATTTTTTTATCCATGAACATGTATGTTACTAAACAAATCAAAACTAGACCTTTTTGGTAAAATATTCAAAACGTGCATCGTTAGCATGGACCATGGAGGTTGCATCAAATCTTTCAAAAAACTGCAACAAAGACGAAAAAGATAAGATGACTACAACTTTTATGTCGAACTAAGATGATATATTTATTATACCTGAGTGGCATTGCACAACACTTCCTTAAGAACACCATCGTACGCACACTCCAGCTTCATCTGCATTGATTCAACTAATTAATCGCGTGATGGGAAATTTTTAATATAAAAACTGCAATCTTGGTTTGGAGGAGACATAATAGTTCAATTCAAACTACAGTAGTAGTAGGTAGTAGTCTCTGGCCTAGCCATCCCGTCAATCATCTATCTAATACCCTCATAACGCAAGAAACAAAAATATACCCGCAAAAGAGAAATCCCACACCCACCTTTCCTTTATAGTTCAAGCAATGATGATTGAATAGAGAATCCATTTCTGCAAAGAAATATTCTCCGGGTTAGTGATACGAGTTTGAAAACTTAACCATAATCAGGGGTTATGGAAATATATAGCAAAAGCACAGACAAAATGGAAAATTGCCACAAGTGAAAAAAAACCTGCGGTTAAATAAGAGCTTATAAATATTGACTGCCGATAGAACCGTGCATGTCCATCCAGATACCTAAACATAAGACTGATTTTACTGAGAGATTCTGACATAGTTGGGGAGTGGGACATATACATCTTATTAGAGAGAATAAGTTGCAAGTTAGAAAAAAGAACTACATACAACGGTCGGACTCGCATGATGTTGGTACTATGTGGTTTTGATGGCAATCTATTTAATTGTTTGACGGCTGTATCAACGTGCTTCCAATTCTGCATAGACATTACATCTGCATGATCGATAACCAAAACCTATCCAAATGTAAATGAAAGAAATATTAGTAATTTCAACAAGAAACAGACGAATGGTAGTCTAATGTAACTGATCCATGTTGGCATCAATGATAAACAAAAAATTACCTCGATGGAGGACAGATAATCAACATCTTGTTCCTTTTTATCTTCTTTTTTACCAATGGCTGTAACTATCCCAAGGGGTGAAGCAATAATCATGTCCGAGGAATAGAAATCACCATACAGCCTAATACTCTTCTTTGTATGCTTAATGCCTATCATAAAGACATCATCATCGTTCCCATCACCAATAAGGGCTTGCCAATCAGAAGGTTTTTCTGATATTTCATTTTCCCATGTGCTCACATCACATCCAAATTCCTTATTAAACCGGTCAAGGTATTCTACATTAACCTGAAACCAATGTATACAGGGCAACTCAGAATCAGTAACTGAGACAATATCAGTGATATTCACCACGTGTGCCGGAAAAAAATTTGTATATACCCTCTGAGATTCTGGAGTTAGTTGAATGAGCCTCATCACAGCACGAAAAGCAATACTCTTGTATGGAAGTAGAATCAGCACCTGGATACACATACAATAAATGTAAGACCAATTTTGTCAAATGCGAGGAGCAACAGATTTGATCACAAAAGGGATCATCACCTTTGGACGAGTAAATCCTTGGTCTCTAAATCCATCATCAGAGAGAATTTCCTCTTCAGGAAGATTGGAAATTTTACATTCATTCTTCTTGACAAGATCTCTAGTTCTAAAAATGTGATTTAACTGCAATAAGACAAACTAACTTCAATAAAACGGAGAAAAATGCCAAGTGGAATAATGAAAAAGCAATCAACAGAAAGAAAAAAAAAAAAAGTATGCACATACAGAATGCATAAGGTATGCGTCCATTTGACTGGTGTCTTCTCTACGGCCTCCATTGTAATAGGGTTTCTTGTTAGAATGAAAAATATCCAGATAGCTGTTGCCTAGAAAAATATCAAATACTAAGTAGTAGTAAAAAACTTATGTATAGTTACTGAAAAACCTGTAGGTATTGCCTAGTATAAAGTCAATATGAGAAATATATATATAACAAGACCAAAAGAAAATAAAAAAGGGGTGATTGATACATACAAATGGAGAAGAATCTTCTTCTGTTAGATGAGCCAAAATCTTTTCCTCCAGATTTCTCGTATAACTGAAGCCAGTGCTTATATAACTTAGGCTTGAGACCATAAGTTGGATCACTCTGAGCAACCTGTAAAAAAAAAAGGGGGGGTTGTGATTCGTAAGTGTAGGGAAGGCAAACTCTGCAACAATATTTTTTTTGTTGGACAATGTTATAAGCAGACAATACATACATGAAGAAAATTTGGTCTAGTTCCTTTCCAGGTGCAATTTGGCATGCCAATGGCAGGTGCTTCCCATTTAAACTTCCAGTTGCCTTTTGGTAAAGTATTTACTTCTTCAGTTGATAATATGTGACTTAGGTGCTCTCTAAATGAACTAGTAGATGAAGATTGACCATAGGTACACAACTCATGCTCCTCATCATCCGTTTCAAAACCTTCTTCTTCCTCATTATAAAGATTATGATTCTCCTGCTCTGTGTTCCTAGTAAGAGCACCGAGACTTTCCTGACCACCCCCTTTAACAAAGACAAGATAAGAAGTATGATTTAGAACGATGAATGCAACAAATACAACCAAAAGGACCGTGATGAGTAACGAGAAACTGGCAACAAGATAAGGAAAAGCATACCTTGAATCATATCTGTGTCGCTTTTACCTTCCTCCTCCATGTGCCTGTTAAAAAAAAATGCAAATATACAAAATAACTAACGAGTGCACATACATCAATGCAAAATAACAACAATTACAACTAAATGATTGAAACTTGGCAACACAGTTACCTTCTTTTCTTCATACGGGTAACAACTTTGTTCGATAAACCGAGAGATGCCAGAAAATTATCATACATTGTGGGTTCTCTATAACAAACCATTGCTTCCGAGTCTACAAGACACAGAGAAGAGTACTTAACCTCGACATACAATCTGAAAACAACTGCAGAAATGACCAAGAGCTAACATACCTAGAACCGGATCACGTTCACACTTGTTGGGATTCCTCTGTCTCTTCCTTTTCCCCAAAGTTCTAAGTGATAGGGAAGACGAGAGAGGAGGGTTCGGCGGCTTCGTATAAGTTATAACAAAACGTTTTTGCATTGACCTTTCATATTAAAAATGTTTTTTTTTTTTCTATTTAATTGGGCCTATATGAGTGAATAAACGGGCTTCGAATATGGAAACTCATCCCGTTTTTTTAACAACAAAACGACACTCTAACCTCTCTTTGAAACGCGAAACGTCACGTCGTCTTTAACATGTCCTGAAGAAGATGCTGTTTTTATTTGCAGAGAGATTTCAGTGACGTCACATTTTCCCCTTCGTTGTGCTCTTTCTCGTCGTCGCCATGGACGATCTCTCACTTGAGAAAATCGAGATTTCGGGTTCAATATTGGCGTCGCTGATTCAACGAGCTTCCTCCTCTCCCAGTGACGTCGATGGCTTGATCTTCGGCCAAATCCACCGCATCGTCTCCTCTAATCTCTCCGACGACTCTCCGGCGGATTCGCTCGCCTCGTCTGATCAAATTGTCGCCACCGTTACCAGCTTCGTCTGCACCGGTAAGACCGTCTCATTCTACGATCCGCTTGGCCGAGTTAACTCGCGTCGAGTCGAATCACTCCGAGTCGACTCACCGGACCGCTTAATTGGCTGGTTCTCCGCCCGCCGGAAAACAGCTAACCGTCCCTCAATGAGAGAGTCAGCCGTCACTTCGTCTCTCTCGTCTCAATTTCACTTGCCGATCGAGGATTCGCAAAACCCTAAATCGACGAACATGGCTTCCTGCGTGTTCTTCCTTCTCACTACGCCGTCGACTGATCAATGCATCCACACGCACGAGTACCGTGCGTACCAATTCCGATCCTCGAAACAACGGCTCGAACCGAGATCCGTTGGTATAGTCAACATTGGACCGGCGTTTCGAGGCCATTACGGTTCGTTTAGCCCGAAATCGGGATTTCCGCCGCTAATCTGCGAGTTGGATAGCTCAGCCATGATCGTGGATCGGGATGAGGGTTCCTTGGGTGCGAAGAAGCAAGCAGCGAAGGATCAGAAGGAGATCGATGCGTTGGCTGAAGGGTTACAAGTTGGAGACTTGAAATGTTTGGTTGGAGCTGAAGCTGCGAGTTTCACTGGCGGGATTGAAGATATGTATGAGAAGATGTTGGCGAAGATCCAAAGCTTGGCTTCGGATGTTGAGACGAGCTCTGCTTTCTTATTTCAACAGGTACTAATGAATAAACGAAACCACCTTTAAAGCTATAGGAACTTCGAAATTTCGATATTTGTTTGTGTTCCTGAGTGAGTAGTTTAAGCTGCATAAAGGTTGTCTAGAAAGCCAATCATAATGCCACAAATTGTATAATATGTTCCTTGATTGATTCTTTCAGGAGAAACATAATCGGAAGTTGAGAAATCGGGTTGCTAGAATCGGGCGATGAAGCTTCTTTTGAGTTTCTGTTCTTGTTTGAAGGTTTTTTTTTCAGTGTATTAATATACTTTGGAAGTTGGAACTCTACCTTAAGGGTATCGTACAGTACTGGCTATGGCGCAATTGGAATTATATGGAGGAGACATTTTGTATTACAGTTTAGCTAATTTCTTGTTAAACCTTTGCTGCCTTGATCACAAGATATCTCGTTATCTTTCTATGGCTAGTTTTTGTTAGAGAACAATCTATAGTGGAATTGATTCATGTCAAGAGTTCTATAACTGAGCATATTCATACCTGGTCACGGGACTTGTCATCAATGATTACAAAAAATGGAACGGTGTCTCAGTTTGACACCGTTTTCAATCAGAGTCCTGCACAGACAGAGGTGCGATAGTAAGTCAATTGATCAGGAGAGGTGGTAGCTTCTGATACCTACATGGGGCACGTGCCCCATAATACTTTTTATAGATTAGTTAGCAGTAATAACTAAATAGATCTTTTAGTTCAGTTGGCAATTGAGTCAATCCTGTCTATTCTTTTAGCTCAGTTCGAGTCCTTGGTCCTACTATTTTCCTTTTTTTTTATTCTTTTTAACTACCAGATTCTTTTCCCTTATTTCACTTTAAAAAATTTTCCCAAATTAAAACTATATACTTTAGTTCTATTTTATTTTCTTTCTCCAGCTTGACTTCTAACAAATTCAATTCCTAATTATTCATTGCAATATCTTAATTGAAAAAAATGTCAGTTGAATTAGTAACATTAAACAATATATCTTTTTGTAGTTATTTTATTTTACATTTGTGTAATATGGTTAGATGGATAAGTAAATTCAAATATATTATATTTTATAGTGAATTTTATAATTGCGGCTATATTTTTCAAATTAACCAATTGAAATATATATCTAACATATGTAAATCAATATTAATATAAACTAATATGAACAATACTTTCAAAAAATTTGGTTCATTTTATGATTTCAAATCTTAAAATGTATTAAAGTTTCAATAATACTTAAATTGTATATATTTATTTAAGACTTTTATAATATAAAATTAATAATTATATCACTATACCAATTAATATAAAATTTTGTTTTTTTTTTTATTTTAAATTCATGTGCAGTCAACAATTATATCACAACGTCAATTAACAAAAAAAAAATTCCTACATGAATACTTTGTTTTTATTTGGTTAATATATAAAAACATCTTAATGTTTTTTTTTCCAAAAATATGTTTGATATAAATATTATTTTCTGGTGCATAGCATCGGGTACAACACTAGTACATAATAACTTCATACATCCCCGAATTTCATTCTTAAAAATACTAGCTATGCTTCTTACTCAATCCTAATGTAGACAACAACAACCAAAAGAAAAGAAAAAAACTTAGAAGAAAATTGTTGATAAGGTGAAGGCTGGATAACCTGATTCAAGCTGCTACCCTCGGTATTAGGCAAACAAGAAATTAGTCAGACAACAGTAACTTCAAAACTCGAATCTAATTCCTAAACAAACGACACAAAAACACTCGAACCCTAATTTTCTAAGAAAGATCACCCACGAGTGTTCGACACGGAACAACAACGAGTTTGATTATTCTCTAAAACCCAATTTATTCTTCTCAAAACAAGTCCAATTCGCGAGAAAAAGCTCTCTCCGTAAAAAAAGCTATATAAATCGTTTTTGTAACTACTTTTAAAGACAAAAACGTACGAACCAAACTAGCGTTGAATGCAGTATGAGCTGCCATACTACTCAGTATCCATCGCCTAAGAATTATCGCTATTTTGTACTACTATTTTCCATCTATCATCGTCAATGTTTTTTAGACAGGAGTTAACACCGTCTTTCAAATTTTGATGCAGGAGCAGTAAAGTAAGTGTCATTAATTTTTCAAAAGCAGTTGTAAATATTTTGAACTTTTTAAAACATACAAGCATACGCTATGTATTAAACAGCTTTTCAAACTGGTCGGTCAACAAATGACACACTATAGTAATAATATCTACAAATATTTCGATGTTGATCGAGTTAAATTCTAATACTAGTTATTAGACATATTTGGGATGAGATGAATATTACTGTCACATATTAGTCGTTCATCATCGGTTGTTAATTCGTCTTTTTGATACATTTTTTAATTTATTTTCAATCCTTCTTCAATAAACCAATTAAGATGCCAATTACTCAACTTCTTACTATAGTTGGTATCAGTATTTAATTTAGTAGGCCTTTTAATTTGAATTGATTAAGCAATGAATTTAATTAGATAGCTAAAAACGATACTATATTTTAATAGAAATTGTTCGATAGGATGCAATTGAATCCGGAGGGTTGGATCTTAAATTGGCTGAAGGTAAAACATTAAATTCATCCACAACTAACACTAACGCTCGTGTCCTGTCCTAGCAATCACTTCTCCTCAACTGCCAACCCTAAACTCTTTCCAACTATAAATAACCTCTCAATTCTCTAACCCTAACCACAACACACACACAACAACAACAACCAAAAAAAAAACAGAAAGTAACATGAAATCTCTCTTACTAGCCGTGTGCCTGGTTCTTGCTTTGCGCTGTGGTGAAGCAGCCGTGTCTTGCAGCACGACGGTTGCCGAGCTTTACCCTTGCGTCTCCTACATAGTTCAGGGCGGTAACGTCCCAGAAAGCTGCTGCAACGGTATCAAAGCGCTCAACAGTCAGGCTCAAACCGCTGCGGATCGTCAGAGCGTATGCCGTTGCATCAAATCTGCTATTGGAGGAGTCTCTTACACTTCTAACAACCTCAACAATGCTTTGTCTTTGCCTTCAAAATGTGGACTCAATCTCCCTTACAAGTTCAGCCCTTCCACCAACTGCGACAGGTAATATACACATCTCTCTCTCTTGTGATTAATGAGCTTATAACAATGATCTAAACCACTAACTCCTTTTTATTTCTCTTTTACAGTATTAACTGAGACAAGCAGAAAAATCATGGAGGAAGCTACTACTAGGAGAGCTAAGAACCCAATAATAAATGAGGACATGGTTTGCTAGTTGCTAATTTTAATCAGTGATGTATCGTCATTCTCGAATGTTTTTAATATATTATCTATATTTCTATGATATTCTACCAAATCCATGCTAGCTCCTATCCTTACACATACACTTCACTGCGAACTACATAATCTTAAAACAAATCTTCTAAAGTTTAATTATTAATTATGTTGCATCGGAAAACTCTTAAGACCAAACTGAGTTGGTGATATTTATCTGTGCGAATATGATATTAGAGTTTTGTTTGGTCGAATTGCTCAGTAGCCCAACTAATGTCAGTCTTTAATCTTTAAAACCAAATTAAGTAGTATTTTTATAGTTTTCTTTTTGTATATCTGAAAATGGTACGAATATTTCAATTGAACTGATATAATGAGAAAGAAAGTTTAAAACAAATTGTAATGATATAGTATTTGGTTACAACTGAAATCTTATCAAATATAGTTAATTGTTTATAAGTTGGTCACAAAAAGAGAGAAAATATTTGGCATGCAAATTTTGCATATGTAGCTTCATTCTTAAAGAGTTTCTTACGGCACTAACTTATCAAACACACAATTTGTATTTTCAGATTACGTGAAGAAAATGTCGTATTCTTGATATAAAGAGTTATCCTGCAACAGAAAATGAGATGATCTTTAAATAAATAATGATATGATTTGGAGTTCAGTTGTGGGTTATCATTATGGGCCTAACAAGTTCAGTTCATTTGTATAGTTTTTTTGTTTGAAGTCTTCTCTTCTCATCTAATCCAACCAAAGAGTAATTTTGTTTGATTGATATCTTTTTCTTAGTTTGGTGATTGGTCTCACAAACCAAAAAAAAAAACTTCTTACGTATATATATGACTAATATATATGTATATAATCAAACACATCATTAACTGATGAGATACTTTGAGTAAAGATAGAAAATCCTTTACAACATTTATTCAAAGTTCGAAACTTTTGTTCAAATATCACAGCACGAAATCATTATAGAGTACGATAATATTTTAAATAAAATTTGTAGAAATAGTGAATATTCATGACTTGTCACCAGTAGTATAATAATTAGTCAAACGTGAAAATCATTTCTTTTTTTTGTTATGTGGCTTGTTCAATATAGATCAAACCAAAGTAAGGCGACCCCTGTTCAAACCATAATTATATATATTCCAACTAAACTAAAAACAAAAAAGTCTACTCACATAAGGAGAAAAGTAGACGACTATACCAGAACATTATTAAATTGCGTATCAACAATAACAGCATAGAAAACGTGCATGCTAGTGTTCAAAAAAATATTTTAAGTTATTTCAATCTTCATAAGTTTTTATATGATACTGTACTATACGTTTTATCATTTTTGATATAAACTACCTACAAAATAGAGAAAAAAAAATATCCTGTTTGAATGATAAGTAACTTTCACTTGGTAAAAATCACCAAAATTGTCAAATTAGTGGCTTAAGATACGATATCAATATGGTTTGGTTAGCCGAAGTGCCGAACGCTCAGATATATGTCACTATAGTTTGTAATGCACATGCACATGAATGATATTACAAAAGCGAAAGAATGCATCTACAACAAAAAAAAATTTCATTGGACAAGACTAACATATGGGGGAAAAAATGATGATGTAACTTAGGATGGTCAAAGCCCAAAGCAGTAGAGTCTAAACAATGCCGAGAAAAGAAGCGGCAAAGACCAAGAGGAAGCTCCGCCAATATAGGAAAAAGAAGAATAAAAAAAAACACTTTTAGGAACGAACGAACAATATAAGTCTATGAGTTGGAGTTGAAGTCAAGTAAAACATAAAAATCGGACAAGTATATTAGCTTAAACTTTCTATTTATGTAGCATTGTAAGGGCATCTCCAACCCCACTCTATTTTAGAATCAAAACTCTATTATAGAGTAACATTTGCTCCAACCCTACTTTATATTTTACTCTAAAATAGAGAAAATGATATGATTGTTCTATATATAGAGCAACTCTATTCTCATCTCTATTTTTTTACACTATCTCTATTTTCAACTCTAAAATAGAGTAATACATTGGAGGAAAACAATGCTCTATTTTAGAATTACTCCATTTTAGAGAAAAAAATAGAGATATACATTGGAGATGATCTAATAAGTGAATACGTGAATGGTTCCAATTGAAAAATCAAAAACCTGATTATATGAATTTGTGAAAATGTCCATTTGATTATCATAAACTCGAGAAAAAAAAAAGACCACATATGATGATGATAGTGTTAAAAACTGTTTAAGTAAAAAATATTCAGGAAGTAGAGGAGGAGATTGGGAGAGAGTGGTTCGAAGGGACCCCACGTGTCCTCTGTTGTCTGAAATTGATAAGAGTTTCGTCGCCGCACGCGTGCACATCGCGCGTGTGCTTATTAAGCTTTTTTGATAAAATGATTTCTTTAAGTAATTTAAATCTTCCAAAAGAAACGATGTCAGCGGGTCCCACATTAGCGAGGAAGTGACTGAATAAGAACCGTTGGTTGGTTGATAAATCTTCTAATTCGAACGGTTACGATGTTTTTAGTCAACAAACCTATCTTAAGTTTAGTCATTTGACCCAATGAGAAGAAGATTACCTGTCATTAGAGTAGATACGGCCTATTTTTATTGAACAAGCAAAGACAAAATACTACTAATTACTTATACTTATAATTAAAAAAAAAAAAGGACAAAACTAGTTTTCCAAGTTTGACTGAGATGTCGCTTTTCTCGAGGCCCCTCCTCCTCTTTACTGGAAATCTAGGCTTTCTCCTCCTGATTTTACAGTTTTTTTTCCCTACCTTATCTGTTTTCTATATATTGTTATTTTAATTTTTAGTTATAAGGTACACATTTTAAATGGCTATTTCCTAAATCAAACCTAAACTATATAGTGATATTACAATTGGTACAAATTGTTAACATAATAAATTAGATCATTAAAAATAAATTAGCTCACTCGATTATTGATATTTTAAAATATAATTCAAGTTAGAATGGATAATAGATACAACAATATCATCGTTAATTAGTAAATTAAATCACAATGATTAAGAAAATAGAGATAATTATTAAGTAGTTTTTCTGATATAGTGATTGTATTTCATATGAGATGTGATTTTTCCAAAATAAATGATATGTGATATAGCAAAATGAACTTTGAAGAAAACTATTAAAAAAAAGGCTATTAGTTGGAACAACATCAAGTAGAGTTATATCTTTTTGAGCAGTTACATTGTGTTAATGAGAAAATAATAATAATAATAAAATGTGAATGAGGTAGATTTGTAGTATAATATTTTTTTGTGACGAGGTTATAGAGAGAAAGAAAACAAAAAGTGGAAAGAAAGAATATAAAAAAGTAAGAGTAAGAGAAAAATTCCAAACTAGTTAGCTGAGGAATTGAATTAAGATTTTGGACAAAACTCATAAAAAGATAGAAATAATATAGTAATAAAATCTTTGGATATCTGTTTTGGTTTGAACTTTGACCACTGCCTCTTTTCAGGTCCCACCAATTTTATTTTGTGTTTCTCTCTCTCTCTCTCTCTCTATATGACTCTCTCTCTCTCTCTCTCTCTCTCACTTTCCCAAACAGACAGACTTGTTTAGTTTTCCTCACCCCTTCTTCTTCCCAGAAATTTCTCGNTTTTTTTTTTTTTTTTTTTTTTGCATATCTTTCTCTTTCTCTCTGTAGCCGCAGTCTCCTTAGAATTTTCTTGGGTTCTCTTTGTCTCTTCCAGGTTTGAACTGATTTCTTCTATCTTCCCATGTCTGTTTTTGATTTTTCTAGATCGAAGAAGACTTCATGTCTTTTTTCTTGCGTTCGGATAACGAACTTTCTCACGGATAGATTTTGATTTTATCCTAAGATTTTGTTTAAATGACAACTTTGGTTTCATCAATTAGCTCACTTTCAAAAGTGATTTTTTTTTTTCTTGAATTTGAAAATATCTATCCAATGATAATGCGATTTTAGAAAAATAAAAAGGGAAGTTCGTTCGTTGTATTACTGGATTTAATTGTCCTTGTCTCTTTGTCTCTTTACCGAATTTAATCTAATTGGATATCTCGTCATTAAACTAATCCAAAGCGTGTCTTCTTATTAGATTATACAATCTTTGCAGTTCTTTTTTTGTTGTTGTTGCTGTTTCACTGTTAATTGAATTAGGGTTTATGTAACTGTCCTTTTGCTTGTTGTTGTTGCTTCAACTTCTTAAATTCTCAACCCACGAGATCTGTATTTCTACTGAAAAAAAATTGTTTATTTCTATGGCCAACACATGCACACACACAAAAAAAACGGATCTGGGTTTTCTAAAAAACTGTGTATTTTTGTGTGATTTGCTAATCAGTTGTATCTCTTGAATCATTTTCAGGTGAAATTTTGATTTCTCCTGAGTTTATATGTATATTAGAATAACAAACAGATTTTAGAAGATTGGGAAAAAGATGGTTTTGGGTTGTTTCCCTTTGAAGAGCAAGAAGAAACGAGGCTCCGTGTCTATGAAGCGGTTTGATCCTGAAGAAAGCAAGCCAACTGCTTTACCTCAGCCACCCAACATTGCAAGTCGTAGTTTACAATCAGCTCCACCCAGCTTCAGAACTCGAGTGAAGCCAATTCACTCTACTACTAATGGTGGAACTGGAGATATGAGTAGCCGGGCAAGAGTGATGTCTGCTCCCTCAAGCATTCACGGTGCTGTCGAACGGGATCTTCTTGCTGGAGTTTACCATGATGAGCAAGATGACCAACCAAGAGATGCTCGTCCTTCTACAAAAGAATCTAGTCCTCAACCGCTTCCTCTGCCATCTCCAAAGACTGGTTCGTCTTTGAAGAATTGGGGAAGCTTTAAGTCCTTTAATGGAAACAGCGGTCGGTTATCCGCATCCGGAGCTGTCTCTGGACCTTTGCCATTGCCACCTAGCGCCTCTGTTAGGAGCTTCTCATATGATGAAGTGGCTGCTGCTTGTAGCGCTTTTTACTCTGACCGTTGTGTGTTGGAAGGTCTTTCATCTGTTATGTACATGGCTTCTTTTGGTGATGAAGCTTCAACCTCTGGCTTAAAGAAGGTCGACGCAACTGTTGTGCGACTTAACGTAACTACTCAGGTAACTAAAATCTTTTGTGGTTATTGTTACCTCTTTTAAGTCTTGAGGATATTTATTTATGTGTTTGTTGTTTCCTTAATATTGTTATTCTACAGAGTATCAGAGAGTTCATTAATGAAGTGAACACATTGGCCTCGCTGCAACACCAGAATCTGTGTAAACTGGTAGGCTATCATGCCCGTGACGGTTTGGACACTAGAATGTTGGTGTACGAGAGGCTTGCTCACGGTAGTTTGGACCGGTTGCTGCATGGGAGATCAGATGGTCCTCCACTTGATTGGAACACTAGGATGAAGATTGCTCTTTGCGCAGCTCTAGGTTTAACCTTCTTGCACGAAGAAGGCCCGTTTCAGGTACATTTGTGCACTTGGATGATAACATATATTAGTGACTGAGCCTTTTTCGTATTGATAACATGTTGGTGCATCTATCAAAAGTTCGTGAATTTGGATGCACATATTGGTGACTGAGTCTTTTTCATGCTCTGAATGAAACAGGCAATGTACAATGAATTTTCTACTGCTAATATCCAAGTCGACAAAGATTTCAGCGCCAAGCTATCAGGATACGGTTGTGCAGGCCATGCTCCAGAGACAGAGACATCAAACAGTTCAGCACTTGCGAATCTCTCGGTCGAGACAATAGAGAGAGGGCTTTTGACACCGAAGAGCAACGTGTGGAGCTACGGAATAGTTCTTCTTGAGCTGCTGACGGGGAGGAAAAACATGGACGGGGCTTACCCGAAAGAAGAAAGGAACTTGGTGAAATGGAGCAGAGCTTTTCTAGCTGATGACTGCAGGCTCTCACTTATCATGGATCCTCAGCTTAAAGGTCGGTTTCCGGCTAAAGCTGCAAGGAGCGTAGCGGATATAGCACAGAAATGTCTGCAGGTGGAGCCATCAGAGCGTCCAACCATGAGAAACATTGTGGATCAACTGAAAGTGATACAGGACATGAAGTACTCGTGTAGGTTTCCGTTAATAGAACCAGCACCTGTCGCTGCAAGGAAACATATGGGAAGATCAAGCAGTCTCAACACCATTATTTGGACTCCAGCTTCAGTGCCACCAAGGTCGAGCTTTTCACCCTCGCCTCCACCACGACAACAACCGTCGATTTCACCCACAAGGGGAGGAACGGTCGTGTTCGCACCAGTGTTTCCGCCACGAGCTTGTTCATCGTTGGAGGAGATGGCTAGGGAAGAGGTTCGGAGATCGTCTTCAGCCAGTGGTAGGAGAACTAGTCTGGAAGGGTTTTGATTTGTTCATATCTCTCTCTCTCTCTCTTCTTTCTTCTTTTTTCCTATTTGTTTTATATTTTTGGCGTTGATTTGTTTTTTTCGGATTCCAAATATATTAAAAAGAAAAAAAAAAGTTTTTTCTTCTTCTTTTTCTGTTTTTGCGTTATTTATAAATCCGGACATCGAGCGAGTTGTTGTACATAATAATCAACATTTCTTCGTCTTTAGATTTTAATAATCAACCTTTGTACATATCAACACAATTCTTTAAAAGTACAGTTTATGGAATGTTTTGTGTATGGATAAAAACAGTAATGTCACAGTTTCATTTTCCTTTCCTTATTCGCCTTCAAATCTTAAACGAAAAAGAAACCATATTCAAGAATCAATCTCTCTGATTCGATTCAAATCTTTTTTTGTCACAGTAAGCAGCGTCGCATGGCTTCTTCCTCAAAGCGTTTGTTGTTGCCAACACTGCCACTCGAGTTGATAGAAGAAATACTTTACAGGACTCCCGCCGAATCATTGATCCGATTCAAATCGACGTGCAAGAAATGGTACGTTCTCATCACTAGCGACAAAAGATTCATGTACAGTCACTTGGATCACTCTCCGGAACGGTTCATAAGAGTATATGATCGTCAGATCATGGATCCGGTGAGTGGAACACTCTCAGTTGTATTAATCCCTGACGAGTTCCGCGAGTCGTATCCGATAGATTCTATGGTTCACTGTGATGGACTCTTGCTGTGTACGTGTGAAAAATGGAATAACAGAGAGTTAAATACGCAAAACTCGCAAAACTACGATGATGTATTGGATAACATGTATTGGATTGCTGTGAAGAAGGAACATTTCATTGTAAGTTTTGATTTCTCCACTGAAACATTCAAGGAGATATGCGTTTGTCCTTCTCCTTGGGTGACTCGATTGGCCTGTTTCAATGGAGATAGACTCTCTTTGTTACTACAAGCTGAAGAGAGTCAACGGGGATTGAGGTGTGAATGACAAACAGTTTGACTGATGGGGTTGTTTCGTTTAGCCAATACTTCAATGTAACTAGCCATGATCTCCCACCGTTACATATCCATAGTGAAATGGCTCGTCCAGGATACTCCATTGGCAAGCACAGGAATATAATGGTGTGGTGTGAGGCAAGTCTACAAGAAGAAGAAGAAGAAGAAGAAGAAGAAGAAGAAGATTATGATAAATGGTATATTCGCATCAAGTTTTACGAATTTGATCAAGGTGGGATCACGAAACAAATCGAGACAGCGAAACATGGACAGTATGACTACTATGATCCGTTTATTTGTAGCTATGTTTATGTGCCAAGTCTGATTCCTATTCCCTAACAGAGGAACAAGAGGTAGAGTTATGATGAGTGCTGTTTCTGTGTTCTTAAAGGCTCTGTGTAATATTTTGTTGGTCTTTTGTGCTAGTTGAAAATTTGAAGTCAACTATGAGACTGTACAGATGTTCTTGAAATTGACTTCTGGTTTTGGTATTACGATCTTGACAAGTTCATGTTCATATCATAGTATCATACACCTTGATTATACATAAATAAAATGAAATTGACTTCTGGTTTGGTTTTGGTTTTTAACCGGATAATTGAATTGAACCGAAGTACGGTTCGGTTTGTTTATGGTGTGTTAAAGGTTGGTTCAATTGAGAGTTAAAAAAAAAAAACTTGCTTCCTCCTCGACTCCTTCTGGCTACTTCTTCCCTAGAGGACCTTATCCACACCACAGCCAACAACACTGAGCGAGCGACTCCGTTTGTCTCGTCGGGCGGAAGAACTAAAATGGCGGGAAGAGCGATATATTCAGTAACTTCATCTCCATCATTGTGCATACCTTATTCAGCTGCTTCATCTTCATCGATCTCACTATCTCGATTGGCGCTCCCTCTTCGGATTTCTCCCCGAACCAACAGATTTCCCAGTTAATTTCTCTCCGCATCTCTAACAAATTCGAGGCACTCTATGCAAATTGATTTTGAACTCTTTTTTTTTTTTTTTTTGTATAATATATATCCGGACGAATTTGAATTGCAGGGATTCACTGCTCTATGTCTGCTAACGACATCAAAGCCGGTACAAATATCGAAGTCGATGGTGCTCCTTGGCGTGTTCTTGGTATCTTTCTTCCTCCTCAATTCGCTCTTACCTATAGGTTATCTGGAATTGGTAGATAGTACTGTTACTAGTTCATGAGGATTTAACCATTGTTTTGGCTTTGATGCTTGTACTTTTCTAGTCTATTGAGTTTTTTTTTCTTGTGGGGCAGAGTTTCTTCATGTGAAACCAGGGAAAGGTGCGGCATTTGTGAGGACTAAGATCAGGAATTATGTTAATGGCAGCACAGTGGAGAGAACATTTCGTGCTGGGATTTCTGTAATATCCTTTTCTTTGTTTCTTGTATCTTAATCCGGCGAATGATTCTAGTTGCACTGTCTTGACTATGATCATTCTATGTTACAGGTCGAGGAAGCTAACATATACAAAGAAACCAAACAGTTCACATACAAAGATGGGTCTCAATTCGTTTTCATGGATTTGGTATGTCATCCTTACTTCTCTTATTCACTAATGTAGCCATGGTATAGCTTAAAAATTTGAGTACTAAATTGTTATGGTTTTCTCTTGGTTATCAAATTTTATTTTATATTGTAGACCACATACGAGGAAACATGTCTTAACGAATCTGATATGGGTGAGAAGACGAAATGGCTGAAAGAAGGCATGGATTGCATTTTGCTGTATTGGAAAGACAAGGTACACGCGTTAACATGGAATGTAAGTAGTTCACAGGATTTAGGCGGTGATGCTAACTTGTTTCTGTCTGGACTGTTGCTAGGTTATCGATTTCGATCTACCGATCACAGTTAAGTTGAAAATTGTTGACGTTGATCCTGGCCTTCGCGGTGACACTGCGCAAGGTAATAATAATGTTGCACAAACCTCTTGCTTAGAGAGAATGGTCCTTGTATTTTGGTTTAAACAAGCCTGAACCAAGTTGTGTTATGGATGTATAGGTGGATCAAAGCCGGCGACACTGGAAACAGGTGCAGTAGTTACTGTACCGCTCTTTATTAACGTAGGTGAAGAGATATTGGTGGACACTAGAACCGGTGCATACATGAACCGGGCGTGAAGCGGATCTACACCTAATTTAAATTGGGTTACTAAATAAGGAGGCAATGATAAATCTTTTTTGCGTATATGAGTATGTCCGAGGACAAATATTTTGTGTTTTCTTTTTTGGAACACCCCAAGACAATTTTTCGATTACATAAGAAATTTGTATAACTATATTTAAATTTGAGTAAAAACAGCAAATTCATCGTCAGAACCCACAATGATTCATACACAAAACATGAATCAACAACTCTTGACGTTGTTAGTGAAGTCGTCAAAGAGTCAGCTAACCCAACAAGTTGTTACATAAACAACTATTAAGACTTAAGACTAAAGTTGAAGAAGCATCAAGTTAGGGGATATTCGATGGAATATGGGATTGTAATCTTCTGAAAACGGAAAGTTATCTGAACGTATATATGTAATTTGATCTCATGGTTTGAGTTTGAGCTATTGTCAACCGTGGATTTGAAATCCGAAATCCACATAATCCGGGAAAAAACAAGAATCAGGGACGTCTAATGATGGGCTTGATAAGAGGCGGCCCACTAGAATAAAAGAAAGAATTAGTGGACAAAAAAACCTCCGCCGCATATTTAACAACTGGTCAACGTTCTCCCAATAGGATACGAACACGTGTATAGATCCCTGGATCTGCGATGCTTCTCTTAAATTCTCCTCTCGTCTTCATTTCCATCCTCGTCTCCTTCCCTCAGCCATCCTCTCTGGTAATAATCCCCTCTCTATCTCTTGCATTTGACTTTCCGTTTTAACATAGTTTAGATTCAATGTTTTTTTTGTCTTTCTGGATCATAGAAGTTATCAAAATTCATGAATTGTTTTTTTAAACCACGAAACGTATTTTTTAGATTCAGGTCATAGATCTCGATATTTGCATGAAATTTGCTTACCAGTAGATCTGAATTATCGAAATTTTCGGTTTTCCTAATCTGTTCTGAATCCGGAGATTGTTTAGGGCTTTGGGTTTTATTCAAGATTGTTTCTTTGCAGTGAAAAATTATCCCTTTTGATTCTTCATAGATTTGGTCATGTTTGAGATTTTGTATATGTACATGTGGGTAGCCTCTGATGAATCTGTGAACTTTTGATGATCTTTTGCAGAGCATATAAAACCTTCATGGCATTTGCGCACTTCTGCAGCATCCAGTGTTTCCTTAAAACCGGGAAACAACAAGAGCTTCTTCTCCTTGTTATCGGATTGCCTTTTCCCAAGATTTTCCAGATTAGCAATTGTTTTAGTCAGTTCTCTCCTCATTAATATCTGTCTTCGGTACAGAATCCCTCACCAGGCTTGTGGTGGTGAACTCTTGAAAGCTTTCTCAGTGATTCTGTATCGATCTTTTTGTTGTTGTTGTGGACATTATGGTTTCCTCACAGCGTCCTGTCCCCAACAAAATCCAGAAACAGCAATATCTATCCATCAGCCCTTCAGATTCTGTTTTGAAAGATGATGATGTTGAACTTGAGTTCTCTGATGTGTTTGGTCCACTCCCTGAAGAGGCCAATGATATTGTCTACGACGAGCCTGCTGTTGTCTATAGTCGATCCCACTCATTGGTTGGTCCCTCTTCCCTCGATAGTCATTCTTTGAAGCTGACTAAGCTCACCTTACGTGAGACTGAGGACTCTATTGACTTGGTGGAATGTATTGAAGGCGAATCCTTAAAGGAAAACGATGAATTCTCTGGTAATGACGACAGTGACAGTGACAAAGCTCTAGAGGGAGATATGGTCAAAGTCTCAGGTGTAGTAGGCAAAGATGATTTTGAGATTTTGAAGGTTGTTGGCAAAGGTGCATTTGGGAAAGTGTACCAGGTCAGGAAAAAGGAGACCTCTGAGATATACGCAATGAAGGTCATGAGGAAAGATCACATTATGGAGAAGAACCATGCTGAATACATGAAAGCTGAGCGCGATATTCTTACCAAAATTGATCATCCTTTCATCGTTCAACTTAAGTACTCTTTTCAGGTAAAAAATCCATCTTCCCTTTGTTTGCTGTTTTATAGTTTGATTTCATAAACGAGAGTACTAAATATACCCTTTTGTGCAGACCAAGTATAGGTTGTATCTTGTGCTCGACTTTATAAATGGAGGGCATCTTTTCTTCCAGCTCTATCACCAAGGGCTTTTCAGGTTTGGTGTCATTCCTTTTTGAACTACTTAACAAGTTTCACTAGTATTCTGCTAGGTTTAATTGGTTCTGTTTCACCAGAGGTTTAATTAGTTCTGTTTTTTTACTCTTTTCACAGAGAGGACTTGGCTCGTGTGTACACTGCAGAAATTGTCTCTGCAGTTTCCCATCTCCATGAGAAAGGCATAATGCATAGAGATCTAAAACCTGAAAACATACTCATGGACACAGATGGTCACGTGATGTTAACAGATTTCGGTTTAGCAAAGGAATTTGAAGAAAACACAAGATCAAACTCCATGTGCGGAACCACGGAGTATATGGCACCTGAAATCGTTCGAGGAAAAGGACATGATAAAGCTGCTGACTGGTGGAGCGTAGGGATTCTTCTTTATGAGATGCTCACAGGAAAGGTAAAAGCCGCCTTCTTTGTAATTTGCATTAAGCCTCTTCTCTTAGTAATTTGCTAAGGTGATGTGTTGTGTGATGCCATTTGATTTCCTTCTGTAGCCTCCGTTTATGGGAAACAAAGGAAAGATACAGCAGAAAATCGTGAAAGACAAGATCAAGCTTCCACAATTTCTGTCTAACGAAGCTCATGCGATGCTGAAAGGGGTAAGTAAACATGAAAAAATCTTTGTTTACTAAGAATTGTGGATTTAGAGTAATACTGGTTCTGACTTTGTAATGAATGTATAGCTGCTGCAAAAAGAGCCGGAAAGGCGACTTGGAAGTGGACCGAGTGGAGCAGAGGAGATAAAAGCGCACAAATGGTTCAAGGGAATAAACTGGAAGAAGCTGGAGGCTAGAGAAGTGGAGCCAAGTTTCAAGCCTGAAGTATCGGGAAGGCAGTGCATAGCAAACTTTGACAAGTGTTGGACTGAAATGTCAGTTTTGGATTCTCCGGCTAGCAGTCCGAGTTCGGATCCTAAGGCCAATCCATTTACCAACTTCTCATACGTGAGGCCTCCTCCTTCATTCCTTCAACGATCCACATCCAATTTGTAGATGAACTATATATTATGTTATTCCTGCTTCTTTTGTTGTTGTTTTCCGCCAAATGTATGAACATGAAAACAATCTCGGTTGACTTAAGAAGCTTAATTTATATTTGAGTTGTTTATGAGACTCTGAAGTAGAGTTGAATCACGTTTTCAATTGTTTTGGTTGAGAACCAATTATTGAAGTCGAACAACTAACAATGACCCTTTCGACCTCGTGAAGAATATAAAAAAAAACGTTGAGAACGTGTACATTACACATCCTGTAAACTGTTAGGTGATAACGATACGTGTTGCTTTTGGACCAGAGTGGTGGTGTTTGTAATGGGCTTTAAATAATGCCGCCGGCCCACACAAAAAAACAGAGAAGAAATTATAGGTGTCCCAATAGAACAGGAACACGTGTCCTGACCCCATGATCCACGATGCTTCTGAAAGACATAATAAAAGAAGAAGCCACGCGCCTTCCGAAACCTTTTCCTTGTGGGTTTTGGCTTTGGCTTTCCTTTTTAAGTTTCTCTTCTTCTCTCCTCGTCTCCTTCCTTCCTCAAAGCATATTCCCTGGTAAAATCCCTCTCTCTCCGTCTTTGACTTTTTAGCTCTCGCAGTGTTTGGATTCCTTTTCTTATTCTAGATTTTAAAATTATTGTAAGTTCATATTATTGTTTCTACGACACGAAACCTTTTTTTTTAGGGTACAGCTCATAGTTTTCCTCTGTTTATCTGGTTTTGTTCTACAAAATTGCTTGTGTTATGCGGCGGCCCAGCTTTTTTTTTTTTGATCAACGAACCAGCTATTGTTTTTTTTTAACCGATTCTGAATAGGGCAATTCTAAAACTTCTGGGTTTTATTTGGGTCAGATGATCATCTAAAGATATTAGGTCGGTGTGGTGTTTTCTTAATGTCAAATATGTTGACTTTATTATAGCTTTTGGCTTTTGGTAATTCAAAAAAGAATCTTTTCCACTTGCTTATTTTTAATTCCGTATCCGTCTCTCTTCATTGTTTTTGGTCAATAATTAGTTAATGTACTTTGAGTTTTTTTTCTTTTCTTTTCATGATGATGTCTTAAGTCTTAACCTCTTCAACTTTTATGAACTGCAGATCTTAGAGCACTTTGATGGCATTTGGGCACTTGTGCAGCAACCACTGTTTCCTTAAAATTGGGAAACAAGAAGAAGAGCTCATCTTCCTTGATTTTGGTTTACTATTCCAAATTTTCTCCCTCACTCACTCCATCCGTAGCCAATTTGGGTGAACTTGTGAAGCTTTCTGTTTCTCTGTGATCATTCTTTTGGACGATTTGTTTAGAAAAATGGTTTCTTCTCAGTGTCCTGTTGTTGCCAACACAAACCTGACTGGCAAGCCGTTTCAGAAACACCTCTATTTATCCATCAGCCCTCCAAAACCTGTCTTCAATGATAACCTTGAGCTCGACTTCTCTGATGTTTTTGGTCCAATGCCTGAAACTAACTCCTCTGAAGACCCCAGTGATGTTCTTTGTGACGAGCCTGCTGTTGTCTACAGCCGATCCCACTCATTGGTTGGCCCATCTTCTGTCGTTAATCTTTCTTTGAACCTGAACAAGCTTACCTTACGTGAGACTAAGAACTCAATTGACTTAGTGGAGGAAGAGTGTCTTGAAAAAAACGATGAATTCTCTGGTAATGATGAAGACACTGACAGTGATAAATCTCCAGAGGGAGAACTAGGGGAGGTTTCAGGCGTAGTAGGCATTGAGGACTTTGAGGTATTGAAAGTTGTGGGACAAGGTGCATTTGGGAAAGTGTATCAGGTCAGGAAAAAAGACACCTCTGAGATCTTTGCCATGAAGGTCATGAGAAAAGATAAGATTGTTGAGAAGAACCATGCTGAATACATGAAAGCTGAACGCGATATCCTTACAAAAATCGATCATCCATTCATTGTCCAACTTAAATACTCTTTTCAGGTACATGTTCCACTTTTTTGTCTATCTGTTTTGCATCCTTTTGATTTTACTTCACTACTTCTTAACTTAGAGTGTAATACATTCCCTTGCAGACCAAGTACAGGCTATATCTTGTGCTCGACTTTATAAACGGAGGTCATCTTTTCTTCCAGCTCTATCACCAAGGGCTTTTCAGGTTTCGTGTAGATTCTTTTTCCTTGAACCATCTTTAGAGTTTCGCCAAGAATTTGTCTGCAAGGTTTAAACTAGTTCTGTTTTTTACTGTTTTACAGAGAGGACTTGGCTCGTGCGTACACTGCAGAAATTGTCTCTGCAGTTTCCCATCTCCATGAGAAAGGCATAATGCATAGAGACCTTAAACCTGAAAACATACTCATGGACGTTGATGGCCACGTTATGTTAACAGATTTTGGTTTGGCAAAGGAATTTGAAGAAAACACAAGATCAAACTCCATGTGTGGAACTACCGAGTACATGGCCCCTGAAATTGTTCGCGGTAAAGGACACGATAAGGCTGCCGACTGGTGGAGCGTAGGGATCCTTCTCTATGAGATGCTCACTGGCAAGGTAAAAAAAAAAAGAAGTGTGTTTTTTTTTCTTTCTTTTGTTGCATGAGAAGCCTAATGGCTTGGTATTTGTTTAGGTGATAACTGAAATTGTGTTGTAATGTCATTGTTTTACTTGTGCAGCCGCCTTTTGTCGGGAGCAAAGGAAAGATACAGCAGAGTATAGTAAAGGAAAAGATCAAGCTTCCGAAGTTTCTGTCTAATGAAGCTCATGCTTTACTGAAAGGGGTAAGTAAATATTCTTATGAGAAGACTCTTCTACAATCTTTTTGTACTTTGAAGCATTGGATTTAGAGCAATTCTGATTCTGACTTTGTAATGAATATGTAGCTGCTGGCAAAAGAGCCAGAAAGGCGACTGGGAAGTGGACCGACTGGAGCAGAGGAAATAAAAAAGCACAAATGGTTCAAGGGAATAAACTGGAAGAAGCTGGAGGCTAGAGAAGTACAACCAAGTTTCAAGCCGGAGGTTTCAGGAAGACAATGCATAGCAAATTTTGACAAATGTTGGACTGAAATGTCTGTTTTGGATTCTCCGGCAAGCAGTCCGAGTTCGGATCCGAAGGCCAACCCATTTACCAACTTCACATACGTGAGGCCTCCTCCTTCATTCCTTCACAGATCCACATCCAACTTGTAAATGAACTTTAACGACATGTTACTCCTGCTTCGATCACTGAAGCATATGAACATGTAACAAATCTACGGTTGACTTGACTAAAAAAAACTGTTTTATATTTAATTTACGATATCTTATTAAAATAATGAAAAAGGAATGTATTGATCGAGAAGAGATTGTTAAATTATTGAACCAGAGCTGCTAATATTTGACCTTTGACCCTCTTCAACGTAATAAAAACGTAATATCATAAAGACGTTTCTTTGGACCACCAGACTAGTAGCTAGCATTTACCTTTAAGGCTTTAAATATTAGAGTTTAGTTTAAGACAAAGTTCAAGTCAAAGTCAGATGGTTCTTTTGAGTCTCTTAACTTACAATACAATTTAAAATTTGCAAGAATTATTCACAAACTCTCTATTCTTGGAAACAAAACTATGTGGAGTTTGAAGAAGAGTCATATCTTCACTTGCAATATGTTAGCTCATATTCAGACTAATTATAATATTCTAGCTCCAATATTTTTGGCCCTATTATGTTCTGCTTCTATCTGGTTTAGAAACCGATCTCTGCTTGAGCGATTTGTGACAAATGAAATCCGCAAGTTTAAGAGAAAGATCAAGATGTCATAAATACTCAAAGCATTGGATAAGTGCCTTTCATTAGTAAAGTGTATGATGATATCAAAGAAGAAATCAAAGTAGAGAGAAGCTTCTAGGCTTGCAACATTTAGATTGCGACGATTCAAGGATATATTGAGTACTGAGAGAATCGAAAAAAGATGCATATTATATAAAAACAGGAAGCTCTTCTCTAACTCAATTGTTTTTAGTGATCTTTTTAAACATTTTACATTACACAACCAAATTGATCACACGGTGAAGAAGACACAAAGAACAGACCTCAGAAGATACAAAAGGGGTGCTAGTAGAGTCAAGACCGTTGAGGACTAGCAGGCACAGAATCAATGATAGAAGTAATCTTCTTTTGTAGCTCTGGTTTGTTAGCTCCAACAAGCTTGCCTATTTGCTGTCCATTCTTTAGGAAGAAGAAGGTTGGTGTTGCCTTTATGTCCCATGATGAGCTAAAATCCTGCACACATAATCATCACACAAATACATTTAAAGAAAGACGTTTGTGTTACGCTGAGGAGAAGACGAGAAACAAGAATAAGAGACACTTACGCTGAGTTCATCAACATCTACAAGAAGGAACATGATATTAGTGTGTTTCTCTGAGAGCTCGATGTAGAATGGTGCCACAATCTTACAAGGACCACACCATGTCGCGCTGAAGTTTGCAACCACCTGTTTTTACAGAGAATTAGAGAGAAGAATATGGTTTATTTATGAGATTGGTTGGCATTGAGATTGAAAAAAACACACACACACTCGATGAGAAAAAAAAAAAAAGAAAAAGAGAGGAGAGATAATTACGATTTTGCCATCACGGGCAGCTTCAGCTAATTTGTCATCCCAGATCTCTTTGGTTGTAACCAGATGAACATTGCCACCGGAAAACTCAACGTTGTGGATGGAATCATCGTCTCCTTTCCCCTACGTACCAAAGCAAACAACAACAAAAAAATCCTCTTCTTTTACATTATCATCGCAGAAACAACAAATACAATCAGGACAACATGCGACAAAGAACCAAGCCAAAGGTTTTGTTGTCTTAATTCATTACCTTAGAGACGCAGCTACCCATTTGAATGTTCGAATTCGCCTGAAATATATAAAAATCGATTCTTTTTTTTTTATTATTATTGCAATTTTCCTGGAATTAAAAAACTTTCAGTTCATCGAATTGGCGAAGAGTGGTTTGCAATAACAACACGAATAAACCGAAAACTTGAAAACANAAAAAAAAAAAAAAAAAAAAAAAAAAAAAAAAAAAAAAAAAAAAAAAGAGAATCTAAACAAGGAAAGAACGGACCTTTGAGATCGGATAACGATCAGAGAGGCTGAAAAGCCTAAAACTTTTAGAGACAAACAAAGAGAAAGGAGATAATTTATTTTTTACCTAAACTTTTTTTGTGTTTTGTGTGTTTGTAATCTGGTGTTGAGAGGATGGATGATGAAGAAAATGGAAGAAACGCAGTCGTATTGAAGGAAGGGGGTGAGAGAAGAGGAAGACCAAATTAGAATGAGTCGTTGATTGGAGAAGAAGCTCTCCCTCCCTCCACCATTAAATGACTCAACTTCTATTTATTTCTCTGTAAATTTACGACTTTGCCCTCCTCTTTTCCTCTCTGTCCGTCCCCCCTTTTTTTTTTTTTTTCCTTTTTCGAGAATTCACTTTATTAGTTGGTTTTTAACGCTTTTTATAAATAAATTCGAATAAATTATACTATAACGAAATTGTTGTATTGTATAGTTCCTTTTACTAATTTTTTTCTTAATTATTTTTTTTTCTAATTTTTATTTTATGTACTTTTAACAGTTTTTTTTTTTGCCAAGTCTTAAAGTTAGATTGCTGTACTTTTTTGTAGTTTGTCGGCAATTGAGATTGCAGTTACACATGCAATGAAGAAAGTACCGAAACAAACAATGTGAATCGATAGTTCGATACCACAATTATCTAATTTTGTGACTACTGTCTAATAACTAATAAGTATGTGTTAATTGATACCACAATCATCTAATCTTGTTTAGTGACTAATACAGATATTCCTTTAAATATATAAAGCATATTAATAGTGAAATAAAGGGGAACACCAAAAAAGGACTTTTAAAGCTTATTTTTCAAGTTAGAAGACAAGTCAACCCATTGTACAGAGATCTAATCTCTCAAATTTTTTCCCATCTTCTATATTGTTCTACTAGTATTCCTTTTTGTTTATACCAATTGTTGAAAAAGAAAAGACATTGCAATTTTCTTACGTACTATATTGTTTATAAATCGAGTACTACTATTTGATAACAAAAAGCCAATTTTCCGAACTTCTTAGGAGCACTAGTGAGTAATATATATTACCACTTTTTGTTTAAAAGTATGTCACAGTATTCTCGATATAGCGCTACTCCAAAATAGTTTGATGGTAATACTCAGAAGGATGAATGAATGAAGATTGTTGTAGGTTAAAAAAAGTTCACTTTTGAAAACGAGTCTACAGACTCTTTAAGTGATGAGAGAAAATCATAATGTAGATCAGGTTTAATATAGATAATTAAGATCAGCTAAATAAGTCGTTTGATTATGATAATAACATAATATCGTTTGCTAATATAATATAAACCCAACAAAAAATCATATGTTTTTTTCTTCAAATTTCCACTTCCATGCAAAGTAACAGAACCTTTTTGCTCTGTTTTATCATCAAGTGGCATACTTCTGTGTCCAGCTTTGCGCAATCGACTCGTACTTGGGTTTATCTACCATGTACATCTGGGCTATCTCCGGCACAAGAGGATCTTTCGGGTTCGGGTCATTCAACAGCGAGCAAATCGACAACAAAACCTAACAACACAACATTCAATCACTGTCATTAACACACCAAAAAAAAAA